>NC_143160.1:24443482-24621537 GCF_041381405.1 Jatropha curcas | reverse complement strand
GCAACAGTGGAGACCGGAGCTGCTAAAATTTGTTTTGCAAGTAAAGAAAGAATTGGACAAGTATTTGCGTGACGACTCCACCAATCTAAAATTGGAAAATCAGTATCTGCATAATCATCACCAAACTCAAAAGAAGTTGTTAGATAATTATCAAACTCAGAAATAGAACTAGATTCCCTTGTTCTTTTTTGTCTTTGTAGTAAAATTTATTGAGCAACACCAACACCACTTACCCTTTGTGTTGGAAATTGTTGAATATTAGATTGAGAAGAAGTAGAAGTAGAAGTAGATGAACTAGAAACTTGAACAAATTCATTATATAATTGCATAATATTTTGTTTAACTTCATGCATTAGTACATTTATATTAACATTATCTTCTACATCAAGATTTAATACATCATAATAAATAGTCAAATAATCACCATAAAACATCCATTCTACATCTAGGATCAAATACAATAGCAACAAGATAAAGAGGTGGTATATTTTTAAAATAAGATAACCATTTTTTTTTCATTGAAAAAATACAATCTTTTAATAAATCATCATTTTGAAATTCTTGGAGTGCAGTAACAATATTAATACACATAGGTAAAAATAAATTAGATGTGGGATAATAAACTCCACTAAATTTATAGGTAGGATCATTAAAAATTTTTAAAATATCTAAAATTTTTGCTCAAATCTCCCAATTTTGTGGATATAAATTAATATCCTCAATATTATTAGTAACAAAAAAGCATAATAATTCTTATAAGAAAAAGACTCGTTTAGTAATTCATATGTTGAATTCCAACGAGTTGGGACATCCCTTAGAAAACGTTTTGATCTTTTGTTATTTTCTTTACAAAATTTAGCCCAACTTTTCATCACTTGGGGATGTGTCCATAAATATGAAATAGCTTTTTTAATTGGAGAAATAAAAGATTCAAGAATTTTTAAACCATCTTGTACACATAAATTTAAAACATGGCATGCACATCTTATATGAAAAAATTTACCACCAATATTTGGTTCACAAATTTTTTTAAGTTCAATAATTGATCTAGTATTTGCAGAAGCATTATCAAATGAAATTGAAAAAATTTTTTTTGTCAACTTATATTCATCTAAAATTGAAACAATTACTCTATAAATATTATTTGCAGTATGTTTATCATCAAAAACACGAAAACCAATAATTCTTTTTTGAACTTTTCAATCATCATCAATCCCATGACATGTAATACCCATATAAGAATGCATTTGCCAATGATCACTCCAAACATCACAACAAATTGAAACACGAATTTTCAATTGAGAAAATAAAAGCTCTAACTCTTTTTTTCCTTTATTATATAAAGAAATAATAGTTCGTTTTACAGTATTTCTTGGTACTCTTTTAGCAGAAGGATTTAAAGCTTTTTGACAATAATTATTAAAACCTACTTTTTCACCAAAACTAAAAGATAAATATTCCATAGAAATTATTTTTGCTAATTCTTCTTTTTGTATTTTTTCAGAATATTTAAATAAAGAAAGGTTAGAAGCGTACCTGGAAATTTGTTGTTGAGACCGATTAACTCCTATTTTTGTTGGATGTTTTGTCTCCAAATGCTTCCAAAATGATCCATAGCTGCCCGCTTGTTTAAATTTATAAGATTTTCCACAATAATTGCAAATTACATCGTACATTTTCTCACCTTTGAATTTTTTTGTGAAATGAATGGAGAATATGTTGGAACTTTGTCTTGCTCTTGTAACAATTTTTGCTCATTGCTCTTGCTCTTGCTCTTCATCTTCTTGAAATTGCTCATTAAATTCAGATTCTTGAGTTGGAATATCCAAATTTTCATTTGGATAACCCTCAAAATTAAATTGGTCGGGAATCATATCATAGATGTCGTTTGTAGGGATAGATGATTCTCCAATTTTTCCCTTGCCCTTACCCGAATTTGAGTTTCCTCCACTTGCCATTATATCATAATAAAATATAATTTGGAAAATTGAATAAAAAAAATTAGAGAAAATAATTACTTAATAAGAGAGATTGTAGAGTAGAGAAGAATAAATGAATAATATACAGTAGAGTGTAGTATATTGTAGAGAGAGTAAGTAGAGAGTGTAGTATATTGTAGAGAGAGTAAGTAGAGAGAGTTGAGATTTTTTTGTAATGAATTTGTAAATAAAATGAGGTATTTATAATAAATCCAAAAATTCATTTTTCCAAAAATACCCTTCAAACTAGCTGTTTATGGCTATTGGGAGGGGTAATTAAGACATTTCACAACACATTTAAAAAAAAAAAAAAACTGCAGGTCTGACAGTTACAACGGCTAGAACTGCCGGTTCGAACCGGTTTGAACCGGCGGTTCTAACCGGACGGAGAACCGGCGGTTCCAGTCCGGTTCCGACTGGTTCTCTGGAACCGCCGGTTCTGGTTCCTTATTTACTGGAACCGGAACCGAACCGGATTTTTTCGGTTGCGATTTTGATTCGTCCTGGTTCCGGTTCTCACCGGTTCCGGACCGGTTCAAACCGACGGTTCCTGTTCCCGAAACCGTAATATAGCCATGCTTAGTCCAGATGTCCTTATTAATTATATTATAGGGTAATTTAGTATATATTTAATTTGATTTGATGAGTATTTGATTTATGATATATGATATTAAATATTAAATTTATTTTTCCGTATATATATATATATATTTGATATCGGGATTGTCTCCAGCCCTTAGGACTAACTAGCGAATATGCGTAGTTTCTGCTCTCGGCCTTGGATTTGTACAAATGCCCCCTCCACATGAAATTATGTATTGTATATTATGATATATATTATATATTTGATATCGGGATTGTCTCCAACCCTTAGGACTAACTAGCGAATATGCATAGTTTCTGCTCTCGACCTCGGATTTGTACAAATGCCCCCTCCACATGAAATTATGTATTGTATATTATGATATATATTTTAATATTAGTAATGAATGGGTATATAATCTCTAATATAGTTTAACTATAATCTATCTATCTAAAATATATATAAAAGTACGAATGGGGAGAATATTGGATTCCTAAAATACCCCTATAGACTTTTAATTTTATTGGTTGATTAAAGGATAATTTAGTCTTATTTATTATATAAATATTATAAATTTAATACCATTCTAATTAGAAATTGGACTTTAACCCTATTCTAATATGATATCAATTTATTATTTTTATTATATTAATATTATAAATTTAATCTCATTCTAATTAGGAATTTGTCCTATCATACCACTATATATATGTTTGGTTTTTAATTGCCTTTTACTATCAAGAATTGTTACATCAAGCTTTTGCTAATTTGGAATTATTGAGTTTACAATTATGTATTTTTCTTGCGGTAAGTATAATCTTAATTTTCTCAATTTACAAATTAATAGAATAATTTTTATTATATATATATATATGATTATAAATTTCTATTGTATATATAATTATGTGAATATGAATATAAGTAGGAACATTTTTTCAATCACGTATAGTATTGTTATTATATCCTTAGGTTTTCATTATAAAAACTAATATTTTTTACTATATATAAAAATTAATATAAATTTACATTATATAATAAATGAATAGGAATATATATATAATATTATTATTAAATATTATAAAGTATATATTGGATCCTAATATATTCATATTTAGAAATATTCAATTTAAATTTAAATTTTATTATATATTTATTATATATTGAATTCATAATATAATTTTTATTTAGTAATTTCCATTATATTAGAAATTCATAATATTAGTGAATAAAAATTGTATTAGAAATTCAAATATATATTTTAATAATTATTCACTAAGATATTTTTATTATATTAATTAAAGAGTTTCTATTTGTATTTAAACTAGGAATTTTAATTTATAATAATAGTGATATATATAAAAGTCTGAATAGGAAAGAAAAATATCGGGATTAACCAAGATACTCTTATTAAATTTAAAGATGAAAAAATATTTTTAAAGATTTTAATTTTTTATTTAAAAAATTAAAGAATAAATAATAAAAAAAATAAAAACTTGGTGAAAATAATTAAAGAATGTATTCTACCTATATAAGAAATAAACCCTAGAGAAAAAAGATAAGAGAAAAATTAAAAACCCTCATTGCTACTTCTCCAATGAGTCTATTTCTTTAAAATAATATAAATAGTTTGTTTAATGAATTTAGACTAATTTTTTTAGACTCTTTTGAGTCTAAAGAAAAATATTTCTTCTAATGCAACGATGGAGTGCATAAGCTCTCAAGTTAAGGTATATATTATAATCTTAGACGATAATGTTAACTGCAAGTAAGCATATAATTTTTATTAATTATTATAACTGAATTCCTTTATCTCCCTTTCTAGACTATTATATATATTGATTTACTACAATTTATTAATAATATTCAATTAATAAAAACTGTTTACTTTATCATTCTCCTTTATTTTTAGAGATATTAATTAATTATTTTACTCTTAATCTCTTAACTAAGTTTTTATGTTTTTTTAGAAGAAATTAATTTTTTTTATCTAATAATTCTTATTTAAAAATTCATTATATAAACGTTATATTTTAATGCATTTATTTTATATGTTCTAAAATAGTAAATGTAATGAGTAAATACAATAAATATTAACGAGTATAAATAATATGACGCACGTTAAAAGATACTAGTTAAATTAAAGTTGACTTAACAAAAATTATAAAAGTTTTAACGGAAGGATGTTATTGTATAACAAGTATATAATGCAAATTTTTATATTTTTTTATCAAATAAATTACTGATGGATGTATGTTTAGAAAAAATATTTATTATTTATGTTTCATCATTTTTTTTAGTTATCTCCATCTTGTATGGAGTTTGTAATCTCTCCATTTTATGTGGAGTATTTAGTTGATTTTGCATTCGGTTTGTTTTTATTTGGAAAGGTGTGCAATTTGTGAAAACTTATTAAATAGATGATAATAAATTGGATAGAATTAATTAAAATCAAAATCGCTAGTAGTTTTTAATCCTTGATTTCTTTCATCAAATTGTCTTGCTTGATTTCTTTTCATTTTCTTTTACTTATTAAATTTAATTTCTTAAAAATAATTCTCCTTATTGCCGTCTAAATAATAGTAAGTTAACACAATTTTGATACTTGGTACACAATCCTTGTGGACGATACTCTACTTATTCTTTATTACTTATCGCGATTTCGTGCACTTGTGAAAAAAGCTTGTCAAGTTTTTGGTGCCGTTGCCGGGAATTGGCGTTACCAATATCAATATTAATTAACCTATTATTAATTTAAACATATTTTTAATTTAGTTTTTTATTTATTAATTGAAATATTTATTTATATTATTTGTAGTTTCTCTTTGTTTTTATTGATTTTTATTATTTTGCAAAATATTTTAAGATGTTTCACTGACAAGTAGTCGCAAGTTTTATTCAATAATATTCAGAGCCATTTTATGCCGCTTGGGCAAAATTTAACGAATTTTTGGAGAGATTTTCTTATCATAATTTTACAAATAAATATCTCACTTACATATTCTACTTTGGATTAGATGAAGAAAATTACATATTCTACTCTGGATTAGATGAAGAAACAAGAAGTTGGGTAGGTAATGAATTTTCGGCAACCAGTATTCACTTTCCGGAAAGTAGCTATGGAGATGTACTTTAAATGTTGAATGATATGACAGATTTTGACTATCGTTGGCATTGAGATCCTTCACTGCAGGGTTGGAATCATGAATACCCTCCAAATTTGAGTATGAAGAAGTGATATGTGCATAATTTGTTCCTTTTATTCTCAATATTTTTGGTATTTCTAAATAATTTTTAAGTTTAACTTAGTTGGTTAGACAATTTTTATCAATTAGACATGATCTTAGTTACTTTTGGAATAATATCATTAAATTAAGAAATTTTCAGCATTTTTTTTCTTGACCTTTGTTCGATTTTTCAGGAATATTTGAAGTTGTAGGCCTCCAAACTAGAATTCGTCTAATTCATTGGAAATATGAAACAAAATGCTACAAATGTCTAAGAAGAATCTAAATGCAGTTCAGCCTTAATATTGATCAAAAGTAGCTCTGAATCCAGGAGAAATGTTTAGAATGAGCATGCACAGTAGGTTTCAGTGTTTAATTCATATCTAGAGTTTTACATGTCCAAATAAACTCACCCCAAGCCCATTTGAACCTTAATAGCCAGCTCTACAATTGTTATGAAGACCACTAATTGAAATGACGTCGTTTTGAGTGTTAAAAACGACAGGCAAGTTGATCATTTTGCTGTAACGTATGTTGAAGACCTATTTCGGTGTTTTTACCATATCTTGAGCTGTGATTACCCGTTTTGGGCGAATGATAGCTCGTTGGAAAGCTGAAAAGGAGATATTCAAGTTTATTAAAGAATCAGAGAGAAATTCAAAAAGAGAAGGGCTGAAAAAAAGGGAGAGAAATCAAAATAAGAAGACTTTCAATTGATTGCTTTCAAAATCACTAATTAATTGGGGATTTTCTGTTGTCTTTGATGCTATAAAAGGAGTGATTTTGGGAGCACCAAAAATGAAGATTTTTACTTAGTTCATCATCTATTTTGAGTATCTTTCTTTATTCTTTTGTTTTAGTGATTGTAAGCCATGGGCATGAGTGGCTAATTTCTTAGTTCAATTCAAGGGATTCAACATCCATTTGTATATTTGTGAGACATGTTCTTACTTTAAATTGATTCTCTTTGAATATCTATTGTTTCTTGCATTTAAGGTGTTCGTTCTATTGAATGATTTGCTAAAAAGGCCTATTAGTCAGTTATTTGGTATGATTAAGTGCTATTTCATCTTCATAATCCGTAATTGTTGTGTAAGATTGAATGTTAGTAGCAATTAGGTTTTACTGATTATGTTCCAAGTTTTTAGTAATAATCTAAAGAAACAATAGGGTTGAATTAAACAATTTATGCTTTTTAAATTGTTATGCAAGTTTAAGTACTTCCTATTCTTAATGCTTTTATTAGATTGAAAAGGATTACTTAATTCCAGTTCATTTAATAATTAGAGTTAATGAGGTTGCTGGGCTCAAATTAACGATAATAGGGAAGTCAGAGAATTTATCATGCTTGTTGGTAATTTTTAGTTAAGCATTCAAAGAATAATTAATTCATAATTTGTTTGTGATCATTTATGCATTGTATTACAAATCACCTTGAATTGAATGTTTGTTAGATTGAATTCCAATTAAAGTTTATTAGTTACTTTTCTTTTGATTACCTTGATTGAATTTCCACAAACCATCCCCCTTTTTCTCTTACAAAATAACACAAAATTTAAGATTTCAATCTCTAGGGTTCGATCTGAATTCATCACTTTTGCAGTTAAATTCAGTAATTAATTTTTGTTGGAATCGACAAACATCAAAATTTTAGCGCCGTTGCCAGGGACTGAAAGTTGATTATATTTTGTGTTTTTATTTTTTTGTTAGGATATTGTTCTTATCTCTGTGTATTGTTGTGGTTTTCAAGGTGTGGTAAAAATTGTAGTATTGTGTTATTTACTGGAAAATTTTTGTCATTTGGTTTATGACAAGAAGTTTTCAATCTGGTGATATTCTCTTTGATCCTGAAGTAGAGAAAACAGCTAAGCGTTTAAGGAAATTAGCTAAACAAGCTAAACAAGCTAATTTGAGTCAAGCTTCATCTGAACGAATGGTTACGAATAGTTCAAGCAATTCTCCGAGGGAATCAGTTTCAGAGTCAGATTTTGAAATTGAAACCATGGCTGCTAGAACTATAAAAGAATTTGCTACACTTGATCTAAACCAACAGCCTTTGTGTATTCAATTTCCTACTTTAGATGTTGCTTTTGAATTAAAGTCTGGACTAATTCATTTGTTGCCTAAGTTCCATGGCCTTTCAGGTGAGGATCCACATAAGCATTTGAAGGAGTTCCATATGGTGTGTTCCAGCATGAAACCTTAAGGAGTTCTAGAGGAGCAAATTAAGCTTCAAGCTTTTCGTTTCTCATTAGAAGACATAGCTAAGGATTAGTTGTATTACCTTCCTTCCGAATCCATCAACTCATGGAATGGGATGAAGCGAATGTTTTTAGAGAAGTATTTTCCTGCTTCTCGGGCTGCCAACATAAGAAAAGAAATTTGTCGGCAGTATAATGAAGAGAGTTTGTATAAGTATTGGGAGCGATTTAAAAAGTTATGTGCAAGCTGTCCTCATTATCAAATTAGTGAGCAGCTTTTGATCCAATATTTTTATGAAGGGCTTCTACCAATGGACCTTAGTATGATAGATGCTGCTAGTGGAGGCGCTTTGGTTGATAAGACACTAGTAGATGTAAGGAGGCTGATTGCTAACATGGCAGCAAACTCCCAGCAATTTGGAATGAGAATGAATCACACACCTAAAAAAGTTAATAGGTAAATACATCTAATATTGAGAAGCAAATTTCTCATATAACTTCTTTAGTGAGGCAATTGGCTATAGGAAACATGCAGACTGTTAAAGCATGTGGAATTTGTTCTGCCTCGAGTCATGCTACTGACATGTGTCCTATACTCCAAGAGGATGAATTAATGCAGCATGCCAACACAATATGTAATTTTGGATAGCAACAACACATGTATGATCCTTATTCTAATTCTTATAATCCAGGATGGCGAGACCATCTGAATGTGAGTTATGGGAATCAACCGATACAAAATCAATGCCAATAGTAGAGGCCATAAGTAAATCGATCGCCCTCCTCTTCCTAAAATCAAGGTATGTCACTTGATGAAATTTTTAAGGCTTTGGCTAACAATACACAACAATTTCAACAAGAGACTAGGAATAGCATTCAGAACATAGAGAAGCAAATTGGTCAGTTAGCTTCATCTGTGAGTAAACTTGAAGCTTATGGTTCTGGTAAGCTTCCATCACAAACAGTGATAAATCCCAGAGAAAATGCGAGTGCTATAAGTTTACGAAGTGGGAGAGAAGTTGATAATCAAACTTTACGTGAGTCAACAAAAAAGAAGCAGCAAGGTGCAAAGGATTCTGAAGTTCCTGAAGTTGAGATAAATTCTAAACTTAAAGTGAATGATGCTAATAATTATATTCCTCCTCTATTTTCTAGTAGGTTGGCCAAGACAAAAAAATAAGAACAAGAGAAGGATATTTTAGAGATTTTCAAGAAATTAGAGGTTAATATACCTTTACTTGAGGCAATTAAACAAATTCCCAGTTACACTAAATTCATTAACGAATTATGTAATACAAAACGCAAATTGAGGAATAATGAAAAAGTTAGTGTTGGGAAAAATGTGTCGACATTAATTCAACGAAAATTACCCCCTAAGTGTAAGGATCCAGTTCATTTTCTATCCCCTGCAAAATAGGTGATTCTAAATTTGAATGAGCAATGAAAAATTTAGGAGCATCTATTAATGTTATGTTATTTTTAGTTTTCCAAACTTTGAATTTGAATACTTTGAAGGAAACTAGTGTTATTATTCAATTGGCTGATCGTTCTAATGCTTAACCAGTGGGAGTGGTTGAGGATGTTTTGGTGCAGGTTGGAGAATTAATTTTCCCAGTAGATTTTTATATTTTACATATGGGAGATAGTGTTCCCACATCAAATTCTGCTTTGATTTTATTTGAAAGACCATTCCTAAAACTGTCAAAACATAAATTGATGTGGATGATGGTACCTTAACCGTGGAGTTTGATGGAGATATTGTTAAATTTAATATTTTTGATGCCATGAAGTATCCTACTGATGTTCATTCTGTTTTTTCTATTGATGTAATTTGATCATTTGTGCAGGATGTCTTTGAGTTAAGCACGGAGGATGAGTTAGAAGTGGTGATTAGTCAAGGAATTCATGAAGATAGTACCAATCAGCCACTAAGTGTAGAGGTTCAAGATGCAGTAATGGCATTGCAGTCATTACCTTTAGTTCCAAAAAGGAATGAGGTTTCCAAGATTGACTTACATGATCACACAAAATTATTGCCTTTTATTGTAGATGCACCAATTCTTGAACTCAAACCGTTGCTTAAGCATTTGAAGTATATTTACTTGGGAGATAATGAGACACGTCCAGTTATCATCTCGAGTAAGTTAACAAAGATTCAAGAAGAAAGATTGACAAGAGTTTTGAGAATTCACAAAGAAGCTATTAGATGGACATTCGCTAACATTAAGGGTATAAGTCCATCGGTGTGTATGCATAGGATTTTGTTAGAAGATGATGTTGAACCAAGTAGAGAAGCTCAAAGGAGGTTGAACCCACAAATGATGGAAGTTGTGAAGGAAATTTTAAAGCTATTGGATGTCGAGGTTATTTATCCAATTTTAGATAGTAAATGGGTAAGTCCAGTTCAAGTAGTGCCAAAAAAACCAGGTGTCACTATTGTAGCAAATCAAGATAATGAGTTTATTCCGACAAGGATTCAAAGTGGATGGTGAGTGTGCATAGACTACCGCAAGCTAAATTCTTCAACAAGGAAGGACCACTTTCCATTACCATTCATTGATCAGATGCTTGAGCGGTTACCAGGTAAGTTTTATTTTCGCTTTCTTGATGGCTTTTTAGGATATTATCAAGTTGTCATTGCACCAGAGGACCAAGAGAAGACTACCTTCACTTGTCCTTTTAGAACTTTTGCATTTAGAAGAATGTCGTTCGGACTTTGTAATGCACCTGCCACATTTTAGAGATGTATAGTGAGCATATTTTCAAATTTTATTGATAATTGCATTAAGGTGTTCATGGATGATTTTACTGTGTATGGTGATTCATTTGATGTAGGTTTACATAATTTGATTTCTGTTCTTGAGCAATGCATTGAAAAAAAATCTTGTTTTGAATTATGAAAAGTGGCAATTTATGGTAGAACAAGGAATTGTTTTAGGGCATGTTGTTTCTAATAGGGGTATTGAGGTAGATAAGTCAAAGGTTGATTTAATTGTGAATTTACCTTACCCCACAGCTGCGAGGGAATTGCGCTCTTTTCTTGGTCATGTAGGTTTCTATTGAAGGTTTATCAACGATTTTTCTAAGATAGCAGTACGTTTATCTAGGCTTTTGCAACAAGATGTTACATTTGAGTTTGGTGAAGAGTGCAAGGAAGCTTTTGACAAGCTAAAGTCTGCATTAACATCGCCTCCTATTATTCAAGCTCCTAACTAGACTATAGCATTTGAAATTATGTGTGATGCGAGTAATTGTGCGGTGGGAACAGTCTTAGGGCAGCGTGTTGGGAAGCTTTTTCATGTGATTTATTATGCATCCAGAACATTAAATTCAGCTCAGTGCAATTATTCCACGACTGAAAAAGAGTTTTTAGCTATTCTTTTTGCTTTAGATAAATTTCGGTCATATTTGCTTGGTTCTAAAGTGATTGTGTTTTCAGATTATGCAGCTTTGAAGTTTCTCTTGGCAAAGAAGGAAGCAAAACCAAGGTTAATTAGATGGATCCTTCTTTCGCAAGAATTTGATCTTCAAATTAAAGACAAGAAAGGTGTTGAGAACCTGGTAGTAGATCATTTAAGCAGGTTAGTGACACAAGAGAATCCGGTTCCTCTGCAAGAATTATTTCCTGATGAGCAATTATTCAAACTACAGGGTATGATTCCTTGGTATGCTGACTTGGTAAATTATTTGGTGACTAAGACTATGACTTCTGATTTAAGCAGAGCTAAAAAAGAGAAATTGAAAAGTGAGTCTCGGTATTATGTGTGGGATGAACCATACTTATGGAAATTTTGTTTTGATCAAACTATTAGGAGGTGTGTTCCTGATAATGAGATTAAATCAATTCTTACTTTTTGTCATGCATTTTCATGAGGTCCTTTTGGACCTAAGAGAACAGGTAGGAAGATAGTAGATTGTGGTTTTTATTAGCTCCCCACACTTAATCCATGCTTGTCCTCAAGCATGACTTAAAACTCAACAAAACTTAGCTCAAACATAAAGGGAAGAACTCTTCTCGACCTTAAACAATCCTTATGAGAACAATCGGAAAAATAAAGTCAATTACTAAGCAAAGTTAAATTGACTAAGTTTGAATGAAGTGCAAGCAAGACTAATAAGTTGAATTTAGACTATCCTAAACATAAAATCCAAGGCTTGAATATATAAAATTGAGCACATGCAACAAAAAGTTGATAACCGTTCCTCAAAGAATTACTTGGTAACTCACCAAAATACAAAAATTCATCGCGGCCATACATGCAAAGACTAAATAAAAACAAAAGAAAACTCTTTATTCTTTCTTTTTTTTTTTTTTTTTTTCAAGAAGCTTGAGCATTTATCGTGTGCTTGAGTTGTCATCAATGGTACCTGCTTACGGGTATATGAAGTCACGAGCTCAAGTGGCTACTAGCACTGCTCTTTACCCATTATTGGGCAGCGAAGCGATCCGACTGCTACAAGTCTTACACTTGTTGACTCATTTCGACTTTTCTCTTGACTCAAAAACACATACACATAAAAGGCTCATCTTTGTACCTAGGTATCCTACCAAGAATTCTAGAAGTAACGGTCAAAATTTAGCTCATACAATAAAAATTAAACTCAAGCCTCAAATTCTAGGTCTAAAAGAGTCACAAATTTAACAAATTATTCAAAAATGCACAAGAGTCAAAAACAGTCAAAGTGACTTAGTTAGACTAATTGAAATTGCTTTTCAACCTAGTTCAAAGGACCGTTCAAACCCAAGAATAAAATTCTTTTCAACTTTAGTTTTTCGTAAAAATTAGAGTTTCAAGTCCTACCTAAAGGACACAATAAACCCTTGGAGTAATCCCAAAAATCAGCTCAAATCATTAATCAAATAAAAAAAAAATTTTACTCAAAATTCATGGGATAAGTGCCTGACATCTAACTCAACCAATCATACTCAAATGGCAGCAGAAACAAATGAGCAAAATAAGTTGTATGGCATTAGCTATTTAACAAAAGAAAGCTCAAAATTTCAGCAATATGCCATCATAAATTCAGTAGCATTATTTATACCATGAAGCATAAAAACACCCCTAATAATAAAACCCTTCCCCACACTTACTTTTCACATTGTCCTCAATGTGGACAAATCACAATTAAATCACAACAGGAAGGTCTCAAGAGTAATAGAAAACTGCCCTGTTTCGCTGAAATTTACTCATCAAATAAATTGCAACCAAAAGCCAAGCTGTTGTCCGGTAAAGGGTACCTGCTACAGAATAAAATGCAAAACACAAGCCAGACAAACAAGCAAACAAGTGAATGCAAATAAAATAAATAAATAAAATAAAGCAAAAAAAAAAAAAATCTGGGTTGCCTCCCAAAAAGCGCTTTTTTTTTTATCGTCGTTAGCTCGACATGGTCACAGCATCTTCTTCAATCTAAATAAATTGGATCACTCAATTTGATTTCTTCCAGTGAATGCTCTTGGAAGCCTTCATAAAATGGCTTGAGTCTATGGCCATTGACTTTGAACACCTTCTTAGTTCCTAAACTTTGAATCTCAACAGCACCATAAGAAAACATATTAGTAACAATAAACGAACCAATCCAACGAGAACGCACCTTACCGGGCATTAACTTTAATCTAGAATTATACAATAAAACTTTTTGCCCAACCACAAACTCCTTTTTTAAAATTAGTTTATCATGAAATGCTTTTGTCTTTTCCTTATAAATCTTAGAATTTTCATAAGCATCAAGACGAATCTCCTCTAACTCCTGCAATTGTAACTTTCTTTCCACACCAGCAGCATCTAACTCAAAATTACAATTTCTAACAGCCCAAAAAGCCTTATGTTCTATCTCAACAGGAAGGTGACACATCTTACCAAAAACCAACCTGTAAGGGGACATACCTATGGGTGTCTTATAGGCTGTCCTGTAAGCCCACAAAGCATCATCAAGTCTAAGGCTCCAATCCCTTCTATTTGGCTTCACCATCTTCTCTAGGATAGACTTCACCTCTCTGTTTGATACCTCAGCTTGCCCACTTGTTTGAGGATGATAGGCTGTAGAAACTCTATGAAAAACACCATATTTCTTTAATAATGCCTCCACAGCTCTATTGCAAAAATGAGTGCCTCTGTCACTGATCAAAGCTCTAGGAATTCCAAACCTGCTGAAAATATTTGACTTGACAAAATCTACAACAACTTTAGAATCATCAGTTCTGGTGGCTTTAGCTTCCACCCATTTGGAAACATAATCAACAGCAAGTAATATATAAGTAAAACCAAAAGAAGAAGGAAATGGACCCATAAAATCGATTCCCCACACATCAAAAATTTCACATACAAGTATTGGGGTCTGACTCATCTCATTCCTTCGAGATATACTTCCTGTTCTTTGACATTGTTCACAATTTTTACAGAAAATATATGCATCACGAAAAATGGTAGGCCAATAAAAACCACAATCCACTATCTTTCTACCTGTTCTCTTAGGTCCAAAATGACCACCACATGCAAATGAATGACAAAAAACAAGAATTGATTCAATCTCATTATCAGGGATACATCTCCTAATAATTTGATCAGAACAAAATTTCCACAAATAAGGTTCATCCCATACATAATACTTAGATTCACTCTTCAATTTTTCTTTTTTAGCTCTACTTAAATCAGAAGGCATAGTCTTAGTAACCAAATAATTCACCAAATCAGCATACCAAGGGATCATACCTTGTAATTTAAACAATTGCTCATCAGGAAATAATTCTTGTAAAGGAATTGGATCCTCTTGTGTCACCAACCTGCTCAAATGATCAGCTACCAAATTCTCAGCACCTTTCTTATCCTTGATTTGTAGATCAAATTCTTGTAAAAGAAGAATCCATCTAATTAGTCTTGGCTTTGCTTCCTTCTTTGCTAAGAGAAACTTTAAAGCTGCATGATCAGAAAAAACAATCACTTTAGAATTAAGCAAGTATGACCGAAATTTATCTAAAGCAAAAACAATAGCTAAGAACTCTTTTTCAGTTGTGGAGTAGTTGCGTTGTGCAGAGTTCAATGTCCTAGATGCATAATAAATCACATGAAAAAGCTTTTCCTCACGCTGCCCTAAAACAGCCCCGACCGCATAATTACTTGCATCGCACATAATTTCAAATGGTACAGACCAATTAGGAGCTTGAATAATAGGAGGTGTCGTCAGTGCTGACTTTAACTTGTTAAAAGCCTCCTTACATTCTTCACAAAACTCAAATTTAACATCCTGCTGCAATAATCTAGATAAAGGTACTGCTATCTTGGAAAATTTTTTGATAAACCTTCGATAGAAACCTGCATGACCAAGGAAAGAACGCAATTCCCTCACAGTTGTGGGGTATGGTAAATTCACAATTAAATCAACCTTTGACTTGTCTACCTCAATACCTCTATTAGAAACAACATGCCCTAAAACAATTCCTTGGTCTACCATAAAGTGGCACTTCTCATAATTCAAAACCAGATTTTTCTCAATGCATCGTTCAAGAACAGAATTTAAATTATGTAAACATGCATCAAATGAATCACCATACACTGTAAAATCATCCATGAAAACTTCAATGCAATTATCAATAAAATCTGAGAATATGCTGACCATACATCTCTGAAATGTTGCTGGTGCATTACAAAGTCCAAAGGGCATTCTTCTAAATGCAAAAGTTCCAAAAGGACAAGTGAAGGTAGTCTTCTCTTGATCCTTTGGTGCTATCACAACTTGATTATACCCCGAAAAACCATCAAGAAAGCAGAAATAAAACTTACCTGCTAACCGCTCAAGCATCTGATCAATGAATGGCAATGGGAAGTGGTCCTTTCTAGTTGAAAAGTTTAACTTGCGGTAGTCTATGCACATACGCCATCCACTCTGAATCCGTGTTGGAACCAGCTCATTATCTTGATTTGCTACAACCGTAACTCCTGATTTCTTTGGCACGACTTGAACTGGACTTACCCATTTACTGTCTGAAATTGGGTAAATCACCCCAGCATCTAATAGCTTCAAAATCTCCTTCTTCACAACTTCCATCATCAGTGGGTTCAACCTCCTTTGAGCTTCTCTACTTGGCTTAGCATCATCTTCTAACAAAATCCTATGCATACAAACCGATGGGCTTATACCTTTAATGTCAGCCAATGTCCATCCAATTGCTTCCTTATGTATTCTTAGAACTCTTGTCAACCTTTCTTCTTCAATCTTAGTTAACTTACTTGAAATGATAACTGGAAGTGTATCATTATCTCCCAAGTAAATATACTTCAAATGCTCCGGTAATGGTTTGAGTTCAAGAACTGGTGCATCTATAATAGAAGGCAAAAATTTTGTATGATTAGGTAAATCAATCCTAGAAACCTCGTACCTTTTTGGAACTAATGGTAATGACTGCAATTCCATTACTGCATCTTGAATTTCTGCACTTAGGGGCTGGTTTGTACTTTCTTCATAAATTCCTTGACTAATCACTACTTCTAACTCATCCTCCTTGCTCAACTCAACGACATTCTGCACACATGAATCAATTACATCAAGAGAAAACACAGAATGCTCATCAACAGGATGTTTCATAGCATCAAAAATATTAAATTTAACCACTTCCTCATCAAATTCCATGGTTAAAGTGCCAGCATCCACATCAATTTTAGTCTTGGCAGTTTTTAAGAAAGGTCTACCAAATAAAATCAATGCAGAATTTGATGTGGAAATACTTTCCCCCATATCCAAAATATAAAAATCTGCTGGAAAAATTAATTGCCCAACCTACACCAAAACATCCTCAACTACACCCATCGGGTACGCATTAGAACGATCAGCCAATTGAATAATAACACTAGTTTCCTTCAAAGCATTTAAATTCAAAGTTTGAAAAACAGAATGCGACATGACATTAATAGATGCTCCCAAATCTGCCATTGCTTTCTCTATTTTAGAATCACCTATTCTACATGGGATAGAAAACGAACCTGGATCCTTACACTTTGGAGGTAATTTTCTTTGAATGAATGCCGACACATTTTCCCCAACGGTAACTTTTTCATTATTTCTAAACTTTCGCTTTGTAGTACATAATTCCTTAAGGAATTTAGCATACCTGGGAATTTGCTTGATTGCATCAAGTAACGGTATATTAACCTCTACCTTCCTGAATAACTCCAAAATCTCTTTCTCTTGTTCTTCCTTCCTTGTCTTGGCCAACCTACTAGGAAATGGAGGAGGAACAACAAAATTATTAGCATCATTAAGTTTAGAATTTACCTCAACTTCAGGAATATCAGAATCCTTTGAACCTTGCTTGTGCTTCTTTGTTGACTCTTTTACAACCTGATTATTAACTTCTCTCCCACTTCGCAAAAGTATAGCACTAGCATTTTCTTTAGGATTAATCACAGATTATGATGGAAGCTTACCAGAATTTTGAGCTTCAAGTTTGCTCACAGATGAAGCTAACTGACCAATCTGCTTCTCTATATTATGAATACTAGTCCTAGTTTCCTGCTGAAACTGTTGTGTATTAGTAACCAAAGCTTTAACAATATCATCAAGTGACATACCTTGATTTTGAGAGGAAGAAGATGGTTGATTCACTTGTGGTCTTTGCTGCTGGTAGCGATTTTGCATTGGCTGATTCCCATAACTCAAATTCGGATGGTCTCGCCATCCCGGATTGTAAGAATTAGAATAGGGATCATACCTGCGTTGTTGCTGCCCAAAATTTCCTACTGCATTGGCTTGCTGCACTAGTTCATCCTCTTGAAGTGTAGGACACATATCAGTAGCATGACCAGGAACCATGCAAATTCCACATGTTTTAACAGCTTGCATATTTCCTACAGCAATTTGTCTAACCAAAGAAGTTAAATCTGAAATTTGTTTCTCGAGATTAGATGTACTTACCTCATTAACCTTCTTAGACGTGTGATCCATTCTCATTCCAAACTGTTGGGAATTTGCTGCCATGTTAGCAATTAATCTTTTTGCATCTTCTGGTGTCTTGTCAACTAAAGCACCTCCACTAGCAGCATCTATCATATTTCGATCCATCGGCATAAGTCCCTCATAAAGATATTGGATCAACAGCTGCTCAGTAATTTGATGATGGGGACAGCTTGCACAAAGTTTCTTAAATCGCTCCCAATACTCATATAAACTCTCTTCACTATATTGCCGAATGCCACAAATGTCTTTCCTTATGTTGGCAGCCCGAGATGCAGGAAAATACTTCTCTAAAAATATTCGCTTCATCTCATTCCATGAATTAATCGATCCAGAAGGAAGGTAATACAACCAGTCCTTAGCTTTGTCTTCCAATGAGAAAGGGAAAGCTCGAAGCTTAATTTGCTCTTCTGAAACTCCTTGAGGCTTCATGCTAGAACACACCACATGGAACTCCTTCAAATGTTTATGCGGATCCTCACCTGAAAGTCCATGAAATTTAGGCAATAAATGGATTAGACCAGATTTTAATTCAAAAGCAACATCTAAAGTAGGAAATTGAATGCACAAAGGTTGCTGATTTAGGTCAGGTGTAGCCAATTCTTTCAAGGTTCTGGCAGCCATGGTATCAATTTCAGATTCTGAATCTGAAATTGATTCCCTCGGAGAATTGTTTGAATTATCAGTAATCGTCCGTTCAGATGGGGCTTGACTCAAATTAGCTTGTTTAGCTTTTTTAGCTAATTTTCTCAAACGTTTAGCTGTTTTTTCTACTTCAGGATCAAAAATAATTTCACCAGATTGAGAACTTCTTGTCATAAACCCAATGGCTTCAATTCTCCTTCAATTCTAGAAATTTTACCACAAACCTGAAACCACAACACTACACAAAGGTAAGAAAACTATTTTAACAAAATAAAAACACAAAATATAATAATCTTTCAGTCCCCGGCAACGGCGCCAAAAATTTGATGTTTGTCGGTTCCACCAAATTTAAATTACTGAATTTAACTGTAGAAGTGGTGAATTCAGGTCGAACCTTAGAGACTGAAATCTTAATTTTTGTGTTTAAAAAAAAAGGGGGGGTTCGTTTGTGAAAAATTCAACTTAACAGTTCAAAAAGAAAATTAATTAATTAAACTAAAGTAGTAATGCAAATTGATGAAAAGCCAATTCAAGGTGATTTCTAATCCAATGCACAATTGATCACAGACAACTTATGATTTAATTACTCTTTGAATACTTAACTGAAATTTATCAAAAAGCATGATAAATTCCCAAAACTCCCCTATTTCGTTAACTTGAGCCCAGCACCCTCATTAACTCTAATTATTAAACGATCGGGTATTAAGCAATCCCTCTCAATTTAATAAAAGCATTAAGAATCAGGAAGCAGTTAAACTTGAACAACAATTTATAAAGCATAAACCATTTAATTCAACCCTATTGTCTCTATAGATTATTCTGAAAACCTGAAATATAATCAATAATATCTAATTGCTACTAACATTCAAACTTTCATAACAATTACGGATTATGAAATCTGAATTAGCACTTAATCCTACCAAACAATTCACTAATAGGCCTTTTTAGCAGAGAATTCAATAGAATCAACTCAATAAGAACAAGAAACAACAGATATTCAAGAAGAAACTACTCAATTAAAACCCAAGTCTCACAAAAGTGCAAGGATGATAAATCCCTTGAATTGGTGTAAAAAAATTAGCTACTCATAATCATGGCTTCCAATCACCAAAACAAAGACTAAAGAACAAAAACCTAGATTAATAGATGAACTAAGAGAAGAAAAACGTGCCTCCTAGCTGCTGTAACACCTCCAAAAGGAAAAAGAATCCCTAATCAATTGGGAAAATTCAAAAGCAGTAAATAGAAAATACTTGTTGTTCTGATTTCTCCCCTGTTTTTCAGCATCTTCCTCTTCGAATCTGATTCTAACTTCTTCAACAAATTTGCAGATCTCCTTCTCACCTTTCTAACGAACTAAAGCTCGCCCAAAACGCATACTCACAGCCGCAGATACGACCTAAAAACCAGATCAGGTTGAAGCCCCTGTTTCTGCTCAAAACGGGATCTTTTATGGCGTTTTTGACAATCAAAACGACCTCACTTCAAGTAGTTTTCTTCACAACAACTGTAGGGCTGTCTTCTAAGAATTCAATGGGCCTGGGCTGAGTTAGTTTGGACACTTGGAACTCCAGATATGAAGTCCACGACAGAATAGGTTGTGCTCAGTTATACAGCACATAGCTTCAAACTTCAGAGCTAAATTTGATCAATATTGAGCCTGAATTAGCTTCTGATTCCTCTTTGACAATTGTAGAACTTTATTTCATCTTTCCGGAGCATCAAACAGAATCCAATTTGAAGGTCTACAACTCCAGATATCCCTGAAAAACCGAATAAGGGTCAAGATAAAAAAAAAATGCTGAAATTTTACCAATTTAATCATATTACTCCAAATGCAACTAAAATAATGTCTAATTGGTAAAAATTGTCTAACAAAGTGAATTAAGCAAATAAATAACCCAAAAATGCATACGAATATAGACAATTAAAGCACTTGATAATGCACTTATCATTAGCCTACCATATTTCGTGATGCTTATATTTTCTGCAAAAATTGTGAATAATGTCAAAGAACAGGAAATATATCCCATAGGAATGAAATGATTCAGACCCCAATACTTGTATGTGAAATTTTTTATGTGTGGGGTATTGATTTTATGGTGGTCCATTTCCTTCTTCTTTTGGTTTTATTTATATATTACTTATTGTTGATTATGTTTCTAAATGGGTGGAAGCTAAAGCCTCAAAACTGATGATTCCAAAGCCGCTGTAGATTTTATCAAGTCAAACATTTTAGCAAGACGACGGTTGCAACTACCTATAGGGCCCTCAAACTGAGTGAAGTGGGGTTTAGGCCCAAAACAAAAAATTCTCCTTCTTTTCCTCAAAATACAAAGGCCCATACCTTAATAAAAAGTATAATCACCCCCTGGATAAAGAGTCGTGCTCAAAACCTACTTTCCTCATATCAAATAGCTCGTACATTCCTTTTTCAAAGTTTAAAACTTTGAGAGAGTCCCAAAATACTGAGCCCATTTTTCAGATTTTCGACGTAAATGCCAACCATTGTTGGCAGGGGGACATGTGATAAACATAGATCCTAACAAATGGCCCAAGGACCACATAATGCAATCAACATAACTGAAAGAAGATATGAGCATGATATTAGGAGATAGTGGCCGGATATTACTCTCTTGTATTCATATTGCTTATCCAAACAATAATACCACATATATATATATATATATATATAGGGGTGCTTCCCCTCTAGAGAAGGTTAATGCCAATTAAGGAATCTAAGACAATTTTAAAAATAGTCACTCATATTATTATAATTTTGCTACTATCATTTACAAAAATATGCGAGGAACAAAATGATTGCTAGGAAAAGATACCCATCTTCGCTAACATTTATTTGTTACCATTTTTCGATAATTTTGCTGGGTAAAGTTTTTTTTTAGAGTGGTTGTTGTTGGATACTTTTCTGCATATGTTTGTTTATGGAAGCATAGCTCTAATTTCTTTCCTATTTGCTCCAAATAAACTTGCTAAAAATAGGAACTTCCAAACGACATTGTCACTAGCGAATGAATATCCGTACATTCTGTGAATTAACATGAACAAATAAATATTAAGGGCAACAAAAATAAAATTTGAAATGTGCAAAACTACATAGAATTTCAAAACTCGAGTGAAGCGATCTGAGAAAAACAAAGAAAATCGCCACAAGAAGGGAGAAAATGAGGAAAGGAGAAATATATCTAAAAGAAAAATACAGACTCCAAGGGAAACTCACACGCAAAAGAAAAATGCTTGGGCAATCTGATTCAGTTTGAAAGCAGGGTTGGTTCTGCTGAGCAGAGGAAGAAAGGGAGACTTAGATCTTTCAATTGTGATTTAGGTTAGAGTTTCGGGGGAAAAGGTGTTTGGGATGGTAATAAATTGGGGTAAATGCATCTTTTCCTTAATTTTGCCACACTGTCAGTCTATGTGGAAAAAAGTCAGTCCACATAAACAAACACATATGCATTTGTGGGCCCCACTTATTAGACATTCGGTTGTCCATGTCATCAGGAGACATCAAATTAAAAAAAAAAATACAAGTTTGGGCACTCAATTAACAATTTTCCATTCAGACACCAAAATAGAAAAAAACGAAAAGATCATGCACCAAAATTAACATTATGCAGCCATTATTTTTTGATTATAAGAGTAAGAATTAGGTTGTGTTCGGTAATAAGTTTTTAATTAGCTTTTAGCATTTTGATTAAACCTTATTTTTTATAGTGTTTGATAACATAACATTTGAACTAGCTTTTAGAGATTAAGATAACGTTTTATAAAAATTTAACCTATGTAACGTTTAACTTTTAACATTTTATGAAAAACTACTCAAACAACTAACAGCTAAATGTTACTAAAACAGTTAATAGCTAATTTTGCAGAATAAACCCTTAGTAGATAGACATGTATTAAAGAATATAAATTGAAAATGGTGAAATTTGTGAAAATAAATAAAATAAAAGTGAAATAAAATATACTCCCTTCGTCCTATTATATTTGCACAGTTGACAAAACACGCATATTAAAAATTTAGTCAATAAAAATTATTTTGTTCTTTTTTACCCTTAACTCATAAAGATAATACAAATTTATTTGATGAACAATCATAAAATTTATTATGGAAAAAATAATTGTTTAGATATCTGAATTTAAAAATCTTGCAAACATTTTGGGACATCCAAAAAAAGAATTACAAACAAATAAAATGAGACGGAGAGAACAGTAAAGTTCATTAATTTTGTTTATTTGAGAATTAAAAAAAAAAAATTCTCATTTCATTGAAATCAATAATCAACGAATTCATTTTAAATACTTAAAAGTTGTATAAATTTTCACTTTATTATTTTAAATAATATAAGAAAATTTCGTGGATAAATTGTGTTTTTTCTTTTGTTATTATTAAGATAAAAGAAAGTACGTGAAATAAAGTGTAATCTATTCAATTAATGCACAGTACAGTCCAAACTACGGTGGTTTTACTTTCTTGTACATAATACTTTTGTTTCTTAAATGAGAATTTTTTTTTTTAAATCAAAGAGAGTGATTAAAAAAACTAGGGATGGAAGTGAGATAGGTATTCCAGGAACCCGCTCTGCTCTGATTTGTTTAACGTGGATATAGATAGTTATAAATGAATTTTAGACAGATACAAATAGTGAAATTACTGCCTGTAATGAATATAGTTAAGGTATGAGTGTTAAACTCTGGGTACCCACTTTCCATTACCTACTATAATAAATGGTTTTGCCATAGGTACCCGTGAGTATCCTATTGATTTATTAGTAAAAAATACATTTTAAATACATGCGGGTTTAAATAGTTTAAAATAATTGGATACCCTATTCAAATAAACGGATACGGTTACGGGTAATTCAAAATTCGTAGGTGCCCCTCCGCTTCCATCCCTTATTAAAACCCAAGAAGTACTGCATGACCTGACGGGGGCGCCAAATACCCCCTACCCTATCATCTTCAACCAATTCTCTAACCAAAGTGGGAGGACTCTCCATGAGATGAAGCCCACGAGAAAAAGAAAGAGCAGCATTGGCCATTGCACCAGCCACCCGATTTGCTTCTCTATAAATTCTCTTAATAGACACTTGCCACCTCCTGCACATCAACCTCCTACAAGAGCAAACCACATTCTGATACCGTAAAGAAGGTGGTTCATTGAATGAAAGAATAGACACAAGGACCTGAGAATCTGTTTGAACTTCAACCTTCTTGAAACCTCTCTCCCAAGCCAAAGATTATTCAATCAACAAACTTAGACAGTTATATATAGATAGACACAATTTTGGATTGATAGCAAAGGTAAAAAGGAATTAATTTTCTTTTTTTTTTTTTTTTTTTGAGAATAAAATAAAAAGGAATTGGAGGCAGCTAATATAAAAGAGACAAGCAGGGCAGAGCATAGTTTAAAACCAAACTATCATACTGAATCGATCCAATTTCGGTTGATTCAGTTTGAATTTTTTTTTTTTTTTTTTTTTTGAAAGGGAAAATGATAATTCATTAGCTCAAGAAAAAATTCCAACAAAATGACGAATGGATGCTTTTTGATGGATGCTTTTGCAAGAGTGTGAGCACCCATATTTATTTGTCTCGGACCCCACCTGACACTTATACGTTGCCTGCTATCTAAAATTCTCTTACAATCCAAAACAGTAAGGCCAAACTCAAAGCTACCTACAGAAGAGGAACTAAGAGCATTAACAAGATACTCATCTTTAGTTCAGTTTTAATATATACAGTTAATTTTTATTAAATCCAAAAAATAATTTTTAAAAAATTGAACCAAATCAATTGAATTTAAATTTGGTTGGATTTGGGTATATTATTCAATTTGGATCTAATTTGCTTCTGAAAAATTTAAACTTATTTGATTGGATTTTAAGTTATTCAATTGATATCAACCAAATACTGACTCTAAGAACAAGAAAAGGAAAGGTCAAGGATGCACTGCGCTGAAACTCTCCTGGTCAAGATTCTTTCATTATCTTGGTGGATTCTTCATTATCAACTTCCTTTTCTTCAAGAAACCATCTCTATAGCGACAATAAAAAAACATGTTGTTTAGAGCATACAACTAAAGTTTAATTAGGCACATAACTAACCAATGGCTTTCTATTTTCTAAAGGGAGAAACATTTTTTTAATACATTATGAAACTTATTATAAGTTTCATATTTATTAATTTATTTATCATTAACCACTATTACCAACTATTCGGCATCACTCATAGTCACCATCGTCAGTCACTGGTACTGTCGATTACCACCATAAATCCTAGATGACTACCAAACACATGTTTATTAATTTATTAATCACCAACAACCACTATCATCTGTAACAAATCACCAACTGCCATCACCATCAATTACTTATCATCGTTGGCTATAACCACGGTCCCTGATAACTGTCATAATTTATTAATTTATATGCATTTTTTCATATTTAATGATAAAACATGAAATTTATATTTATAATATCCATAAAAGTGAATATAGGGAGAGTGAATATTGAGATTAAATAACTCTACTAAACTTATGGATTTATAAAAATATTTTTAATATTTTTATTTTATTGGTTGAAAAATACAGTTAATTTAGTTTATTGGTCACCTCGGTTTTCTATCAAAATCACTACTAATAAAATAAAAACTATTAAAAGAAAATAAAAATATGTAATAGTATACAAAATAATTATGAATTCAATATAATTCCTAATTGAGAAGATTTATAATATTTAAAATTTTATAGAAGTTTTATGATATCTTATGCTCCGTGTGTTTCCCTAAAATAATTTGCTGAGAAATATTTACATGATATTTTTCAAATAAATTATTTTCCGTTGTTTGGTTTTAATATTGAAAATTAGTTAAAAATATTAAAGTCTTTATCTCATAAGACCATAAATAATAATAATAATAATAATAATAATAATAATAATAATAATAATAGAGATTTTATAATTTAAAAATTTTATTGTTAAATATGAGAAGAATACAAAAAAAATATATAAATTATGAAAGCCGCCGGTGGACGGTGGTGGTGGCTGTCGATGGCTGATGGTGGTAGCCGGTGATAAATAATGACTGATGGTAGTGACTACGATGATTAATAAATTAAAAAAATATGAATTTATAAGGTTTGTCAATGTTCAGAAAATATTTTACTGTCTCGAAAATAGAAAGTTATTTTCTTCAAAAAATGACTTAATTTTCCTTTGATCAGGAAAATATTTTCCGTTGACTTATTTTCTTGAATGTCCCAGACAATGAAAAATTATGAAAAATATTTTTTTACAAGTTATTTTACGAAAACAAACAGAGCCTTAATTAGAAATTATTATAATTCTATTGTAGAAATATTGTTGGATCTTAATTAGGAATTATATATTGTATATCATTACTTTACATTATGCAGTTAGTTCTCATAGAAAATCTATTATTATCAAATCGGATTGACGGTTCCTCCGTTCGTTTCCGTAAAATAACTTGCTGAAAAGTATTTTAATATAAAATATTTTCCTTGAAAAATATTTTCAGATAACTTATTTTCCGTTGTTTGGTTGTAATATTGAAAATTAGTTAAAAATATTAAAGTCTTTATATCATAAGACCACAAAAAATATTAATGATAATAGAAATTTTATAATTTAAAAATTTTATTGTTAAATATAAAAAGAATGAAAAAAAAATATAAATTATGAAAGCCGCCGGTGGCCCGTGATGGTAGCCGCTGGTATTGGTCGGTGGTAAATGGTGACCAGTTGTGGTGACTATGATGATTAATAAATTAAAAATTTGAATTTATAAGGTTTGCCAATATCCGGAAAATATTTTATCTTTTCGAAAATAGAAAGTTTTTTCCTTTAAAAGTGACTTAATTTTTCTTTGAGCAGGAAAATTCTGTTGACTTATTTTCTTGAGCCCCAAACAACGGAAAATTGTGGAGAATATTTTTCTACAAATTCTTTTATAGAAACAAATAGAGCCTTGTATTATAATCAATTAATTTCCTATGAAATTTTTATCTATTTTACTTGTGATTTTAAAAATTATTTTACGTATTTAAATATTATTAGTTGTTTTAAATGTAGCTCGCATGTGTTCTCGTTATAGGTACTTTTATTTAATTTATAATTTTATATTCTTTACTAAAAATAGTACTCATCATTATTTTAATTTTTATAAAAAATAATTGAATATGATAATTAATAAAATATAATAATAAATGATAATTAATAAATATTTACTCTAATTTGGTTTTCTTTCATATTCATATTCTTTTATAAACTTTGAATAGAATAGAATAGAATTATATATTCATAAATCTAAAAATAAAAAAATTATAGCAATTTAAAATATTTATTCAATAATAAAAATATTACAGAACATTTTCTTATAGAAGATAATATTTTTTTATTAAAAAGTAGGTATTATATAAATATTAATTAGTTATGTTGATGCATGTACATTTTTTGAAAGTTCGTTCTTTTTTTTTTTACTTAATTTTTAATTTTATTTGATTTAATATTCTTTACGAATTAATTATTAAGTTTTTTATATTTGTCTTTTTTATAATGAAAAAATTATTAAGTATAAATTACTAAATATATTATGCATATGCTATATTTTATCTTTTTCAATGCAAATACATTAACTCTAAATATAAAAATACGCTATAAAAGATTTCATCGAATAAAAGTCAAGTTTTAATTTTTTTTTTATTATCATTTTTATGCAACATCTTTTATTAACAAAACCTATTGTACATGATTGTTTCAAAAATTAAGACTGGAGATGAAATTACAAAATTTTTCAAAATTGATTAACAAAATAGGCAAAAATAAATACATCAAAATGAAAATTCGGAGGGCTCTCTCTTTCTCCAAAACCTAAAACTCTAAAAGCTCTCTTTTTTTCTCTCACGGGCAGTCACCGGTGTCATTCTCTTTTTTACTTATTTTTTTACAAATAATTCTCAGATCTGTATACAGATTCGAGTTATTATTTCCAATAGCTTGATATTTATTATGACCCATATCTTGGGATTTTGTTTTGAGTTATTATTTTCACCATTTGGTGATTTTGTCTAGTGTCTTTTGTTTTTGGATAATTATGAAGAAAGAAATGCAGATCTCATCTCCAATAAAAGGAAGAAATTTGAATGTAATCAAATCGGACTTGTAAAAAGACTATGGAGTCGAACCGTGATTATGAATAGTCACCAAGGGGAGCAAACAATCATACTTCAAATTAAGATTGTATTTTTTTATTCTTTATATAGGTGGTTTATTATTAGACTTCCTATATAAAAATATAGAAATATATTGATATATATCTCATATCTATATACAGTTTCCTCTTAATGAAAATTTCTAGTTTGATTTCTTCTAAAAGAACTAAAAAAAAGGCAAAATCATATAATTGATTAATTTTATTTTTGTAATTAATGTAATTAATTGAAGAGACATAAAATAATCATATAGAATGCAAATTACTTACAATGAAAAATTAATTTATTACAAATAAAACATAAAATGAAATATAGATTTAGAAAATGAAAGATGGTAAATATAAGAAATATAATTAATATATATAAATAAGTTTTAAAAGAATATATGTAATTAAATCATAAATAATAAATTAAAAGTTTCAAAAAATTCCTAAAATTATTATATTTTATTTAAAAAATAAATTTGAATTAAAAAATAAATAAATTTGACAAAATAAAAAATTTCCAAAGACTCAATTATATATATATATATATATATTTGGAAAATATTTTTTTAAAACGTACAATCAAATTATAGAAACATAAAAAATATTAAAATAAAATAAATATATCTTTTCCTTTTCCTTATCTCTCCAAATAAAATCTTTTAAATTAAATAATAAAATTAAATATTTAAGAAATACATTTAAAAATGAAAATATAAAGCTTTCAAATGCTTTATTATCACATATATTTATTTTAAAAAATAAAATTTGAAAAGTAAAATTTAAAAATTTTATAAATCTTAATTATCTATATGTTCTATTTATAAGAAAATAAAAAAATATCATAAGATCATAAAAGTATTATACATATTTTAAGTCAAAATTTTTGAATTAACTATGACTAATGATATATTAAGATATTTAAATTTTACTAAAGATAGAGTCGAAAATCTTGTTATTCTACTATAATTCACTGATTTTTATAGTGAATTGGCAGCGATAATAAATATTTTTTTAATAGGAACGGATCTTTAGGATTTAGTAAATGATTAAGCAAACCCAAATTAATTAATTAATTAATTAATTTTTTGTGTAAATACCATACCTGCAAATTTGGACAGATCTACGTTAACCGAAAAAAGCTGCTTCTCAATGAGAAAGTGGAGGTGGGATTTGTAACTTGAATTTTTAAGACAAATTTATTTTTCTCATCTCTTAATTTTTGAGCTTTTTAATTAATATATGCTGCTTATCAATATATTTATATGCATTTTATTTATTTATTTATATGAATTTATTAATATTTGGGGCAACATTTTTTTCTTTGTCGATATAAACGCCATTTTCATGAGTTGGCTTTCAGGTTCGGCAACTTGAGGAAGGCCTGCGAGTCTCATAGCGTCCTTGGATGGTGGTTGACGTTTCTAAATTATGTCTGTCTATATAGAATTGACTTACGTTTGAGACTTATGAATGTTTGAAAAATAATTAATAGGAACGTTTTATAAATTTTCCACATAGCGTTTGAGACTTACGCAGGACTTATTAACATGCCCAAGTACAAAGTTAATATTGAAAAATATAATGTTTAAGGCAATGATAGGTCGCCTACAAATTTAATAATGCCATGAAGTTGAACACATCAATTTTAAAGACAAATTTATATATTAGCACCATGTCAAAACCTTAAGTTGAGTCTTGAAAATCAGGCAAGTTGGCTTGCATGTTGACCCCCTTGGGTTCTGATAACTTGGATTCTAATTGTTTCCAGTTCAATATGATTTCAGGCAGGTCAAAAGTCTTGGCTTCTCTTGTTATTTTAATTTTGTCTTGCATGTTGGCTCAAGGGTCGATTTTTAATCTCGGATTTTGATGATTAATACAAAACGAATAAATTTAAAATTATGTTATTTGTGCTAATTTTATTTTATGCAGAATTTCTATGGAAAGAAATTGTACAAGGCAAGTCCTACATTGAGTGTGAAGATTTCAAAGAACCTAGTAGCTAGGAATTTAAGAAACTTTGTAGGATAGAGAGAAAATCCATATATGAGCACAAAAATCTTTTTATCTCTCAAAAATATTTTTCGGAAAATTAGTTTTCTTCAAAATAATGTATTTTCGAAAATATTCCTTTAAATCGAAAAAGTTTTGTTTTCCTAAAACTATAGAGATCTCTTCTCTAATGTTTTTGGTAATACAATCACTCTCTTTTCGGAAATAATATTTTGATAGATCTAAAGTACTTAAAATTATTTTCTTACCTTAAAAACGAAAGAGAATCTCTTTCGGTTTCAGTAAGAATATCCTTCCGAAATAAACGCTGTCGAAAATCTTTTCTAAAGGAAAAATCGGGTTTTATTCTCTTACCAAAAAGGATAAAATAATTTTTGGTAACAAAGATTTTCATATCTTCTAAACAAGGAAAGAAGATATTCTGATTTCTATCTCTTTCCAAAAGGCGACAGCTCCTTTGCTTCCTATATAAAGGAACATTCACGCCTTAAATATTTGGTGAAGTAAGAGTTTTTGTTTCAAGAGCACTCTCTCATTGAACGAATCTTTATCTCTCAAAACTTACTCTCTACCCCCATTTTCTTTTCATCTCTATACTTAACGTTTTCAATATTTAAAGTGAAAAGAATTTTTACAATTACTTTTGAAAAACAATTCTGTGTTCTAATCGATCTTCTAATCTGATAAAATTATTTTTCCTGTGCTTATATGGGCGTTTCTTTCTGTCTATTTAGATTGTGTAATCTATAGTAGACAGACTCTTTATTTGTTAAACTTTTGTGTGTAATAGCTTAGGTTAGAAGCTATTGAGATAGAGGTTATCAAGCGACCTTCTCCATGTGTGGGGTAGTAATGTCTTAAATCGAGTTTTCTGTACTCTACCAAAAACAGAAAGGGTTGAGGTTAACTAGAACCTTTGGAAAATCTAGTGGGACAAAAGGGTAGATCTAGGTTTTTGATCTATTGCCATGTACTGTTGGTTTGTCTCTTACCCTTTAAAAGAGATAACTTAGTGGAGGATCTCAAGATGCGTCTTGGGGAGTGGATGTAGGCGAGTTAGTGCCGAACCACTATAACTCTCGGTGTTGATCTCTTTATTTCTGAAGTTTGGTTGATACTGTCTCTTTTACACTCTTGTTTAATTTTTAGAAACGCTGAAATTATTAATAATTCAGATATTCTAAAACGGCAATAAGTCTCATCTATTCTAAACGTTAGAACTCTGGTATTCTAATAAAGTGAATATACAATGTTCTAACTATTGTTCTATTCGCAGTATAATTCACTGTTTGGGTTTCTATTTTATTTTCTAGACTTTATGAGGATGTTCTAATCCTGATAACTCTCCATCATAAAGTTACTCTCATATTTGATTAAGGCTTTGTTAAGAAGTTCTAAATTTTAATAACTATCTTTCACATAGCGTTATATGGTTTTGCAAACTTTATGAGGAAGTTCTAAGTTCGATAACTTTCCTTCATAAAGAAGCTCTGATATTGTACAAGTCAGTGTGAAGCTGTTCTAATCAATAGCTGCACTTTGCACAGACTTTCTATATATGAAATTAGAACATTGTGAGGAGATTCTAATCCATATTCTACTCTCACAAAGTTCTGTGAGTTTTCCGCTGCACTTAGAATTCTAATTCTTGTTTAGAATTTCTAAAATTTATTTCAGTTTTTAGAAAACCCAATTCACCCCCCCCCTCTTAGGTTGTGCCATACATATTCGGGACCCACAATCTAGTATCAGAGCCTTGGCTCTTGACTTACCTAAGCTTAACCGCTTAAGAGATAAGATCCCATGGCAACCTCACTTCCTCTTTCTTCTTTAGAAGGACAATCTGTTTCTAGACCTCCTTTGTTCAATGGCTCTAATTACTCTTACTGGAAAACTAGAATGGAGAATTTTATGAAATCAGTTGATATAAACTGCTGGAGAAATGTTATCACTGGTCCTCGTATTCCCATGAAAACTGTAGGAGATGAGCTAGTTAGAAAGACTGAAGAAGAATATACCGATGGTGACTGGAATGACATTGCTGTAAATGCAAAAGCCATTAATATTCTTCATTGTGCTTTAGATGCAACTGAATACAACAAAGTGTCTGGATGTAAATCTGCGACAGAGGTATGGGAAAAACTTAAAGTGACCTATGAGGGTACAGACAGGGTAAAAGAATCCAGAATAAATATCCTTTGAAGAGAATATGAAACGTTTAGTATGAAAGAAGGGGAAACTATTGCAGAACTAAATTCTAGATTTACCAATATAGTTAATCCTTTGAGAACTCTCGGAAAGGAAATTTTAGAAGATGAGCTTGTTAAGAAAATCCTTAGAATTCTACCTAGAAAATGGGATTCTATAGGAACTGTTATGAATTACAAAGAGACTCCCGTTACTTATGATTATCTTATAGGAGCTCTTGTTTCAGAAGAAATGAAATCTTCCTTGACAACGGAAGATAAGAAAAAGAAAGGACTGGCTTTGAGGGTAGATTCTAGAAGAAAGTTCTTCTGATCTTGATAGTGATGATTTAGCACTTGTTGCTAAAAGATTTAAAAAGTTCTATCGAAAGGGTGGAAGGCCACAGAAAAAGTTTAATAAAAAGAACTTTCCATCTAAAAATAGTAACTTGCCTAAGAAAGAACCTTCTGAAGTGGTTTGTTATGAATGCAACAAACCTGGACACATCAAGCCTAATTGTCCTAAACTGAAAAAGAAGTCAACGAAAGAGAAACCGAAGCAGGCTTTTGTAGCTGCTTGGAGTGATTCAGATGATTCTAATCCTGAAAGCCATGATGATCAAGAAGAAATTGCCAATATCTGTTTGATGGCTACTATCGACTCTGAATCTAAAGAAATCAGCACTCTGACTTCAACACAGAAAGCTGGAATCAACGAAACAAATGCAACGATCCATGAGAATGATGAAAGCATTGTAAGTATTTCTGAACCTGAATCAGAAAGTGATCTTCTAAATACTTACAATAATCTTTGCAATGAGTTTGAAAAACTTGTTAGAAAGCATAAAATTCTAAAGAAATATTTCAGAAAATTAAAATCTGAAAGTAATCATTTAAAAGATGCTTTTTATCAAGAAGTTACTTGCAAAGATCTTATTATAGAAATCAAAGATCTTAAAAGTTGCAATAATCGATTTTCTGAAAATCTGACACATCTTGAAGAAAAATGCAAAAATCTGAATTCTGAAAATAAATCCTTGAAAACTGAGATTAGAATTCTAAAGTCTATTTCAGAATCATTTTCTAAAGAAAAGACAAGTTCTAATAGCATTTCTAAACTGAATCGAGTTTCTAATCAGAAAAATGTTGTTTCTAATGTTGTGACTTTAGAACATCAAAGTTTCAACAAAAAGAAGAATCACAGTGCACCTGTTACCACTAACCCTCTAGGACCCAATATGAGTTGGGTACCTAAATCTGCTTGATCTTTTCAGGTGTGCCTAAGGAGTGAGCTGAAAACAGAGATGTGGTATATGGACAGCGCTTGCTCTAGGCATATGACTAGTGACAAAAAGAAGTTCACCAGATTAGAAAAGAAAAAGGGAGGTACGGTAAGCTTTGGAGACAAAGCAAAAGGTAAGATCGTTGGTATTGGTGTGGTAGGTTCTAATCCTTCAATAGAAGATGTATCCTTAGTAGAAGGATTACATTATAACTTGTTAAGTGTGAGTCAGATTTGTCATAAAAATAGAAGAGTGATATTTGAACCTTCTCATTGTGAAGTTCAGAACATGCATGATGATAAAACCTTGTTCGTTGGAAAAAGGTTTGGAAATATATACCCAGTAGATCTCTCTGATATGCATAACCAGGATATATGTTTAGTTTCTATTGATAATTCTAGTTGGTTATGGCATAGAAGACTTGGACATGCAAGCATGCATCTTATTTCTAAACTGTCTAAGAAAGATTTGGTTCGTGGTTTGCTAAAGTTGAAATTTGAAAAAGAGCACATTTGTGATGCTTGTCAAATGGGCAAACAAACCAGAACTTCTTTTAAATCTAAGGGCATGGTTTCTATTTCTAGACCTTTAGAATTGTTGCACTTTGATTTATTTGGTCCAATTACTCCTTCTAGTCTTGGAGGAAAATTCTATGCATTTGTTATTGTAGATAATTACTCAAGATTCACCTGGACACTCTTCCTTAGAAATAAGGATGAGTCATATGACATGTTTGTTCATCTGTGTAAGAAAATACAAAATGAGAAAGGATACAACATCACGGCAATTAGAAGTGATCATGGAGGAGAATTTGAAAATCAGAAATTCAATGCTTTTTGTAACGAGACAGGAATCTTCCATAACTTCTCAGCACCTAGAACACCTCAAAAAAATGGAGTGGTGGAACGCAAGAATAGAACACTTCAAGAGATGGCCAGAACCATGCTAAGTGATTCTAAACTACCAAAGTATTTTTGGGCAGAAGCAGTCAACACTGCCTGTTATATTCTAAATAGGGCATTGGTAAGATCTGAACTTAAAAAAATTTCATATGAGCTATACAAAGGTAGAAAACCAAATATTGGTTATTTTCATATTTTCGGGTGCAAATTTTTTATTCTAGATAACAAGAAAAATCATCTTGCTAAATTTGATGCAAAATCTTATGAAGGGATTTTTCTAGGATATTCTAATAATAGTAAAGCATATAGAGTATTTAATAAAAAGACTCTGGTTGTAGAAGAATCAATTCATGTTGTGTTTGATGACATTGACTCTACTTCTAGAACATTAGAAAGTGATGATGTTGTAGATTCTAATCCTGAGAAGCAAAATGAGCAATCAGAACAACTAGAACAGCCAGAAAGCGATCAGAACATCAATAATCAGGCTGAACCAGAATTAGAACATGAAGATCAGAACATAGTTGAAAGCCAAATGCCAGAAACAGAAAATGAAGATTCTCAATTACCAAAAGAATGGTGATTTCATAAGTATCATCCCCAGGAAGACATAATGGATAACCCTTCAGAAAGGATGATGACTAGAGCTCAACTTAGAAGATATTTTGGTAATGTTGCTTTCGTTTCTTAATTAGAACCTAAAAATTTAGAAGATGCTTAAAATGATGAAAGTTGGATTCTTGCTATGCAAGAAGAGCTAAATCAATTTGAGATAAACCAAGTTTGGAAACTTGTCTCTAGACCTAAAAACCATTCTGTTATTGGAACAAAATGGGTGTTTAGAAATAAGCTTGATGAACAAGGTAATGTTGTGAGAAATAAAGCAAGATTAGTGGCTCAAGGGTACAACCAAGAAGAAGGCATCGATTTTGATGAAACCTTTGCTCCGGTTGCTAGACTTGAGGCCATTAGAATGCTTTGTGCATTTGCATGCTTTAAAAACTTCATGTTGTATCAAATGGATGTGAAAAGTGCTTTTCTAAACGGTTTTCTAAATGAAGAGGTGTATGTAGAAGAACCTCCTGGCTTTGAGATTTTTGATAAACCTAATCATGTTTACAAACTTACTAAAGCTCTTTATAGTTTAAAGCAAGCTCCTAGAGCTTGGTATGAAAGATTGAGTAAGTTTCTATTAGAAAATGGTTTTTCAAGAGGAAAGGTTGATACAACACTATTTATTAAAAACAAAGCACATGATATTCTAGTTGTACAAATATATGTTGATGACATAATCTTTGGTTTTACTAACGACCTTCTGTGTAAGGAATTTTCTAAGATTATGCAGGGTGAGTTCGAAATGAGTATGATGGGAGAATTAAATTTCTTCCTAGGGCTTTAAATCAAACAATGTGAGAATGGAATTTTCATTAATCAAGCAAAATATACTAGAGAGTTGTTGATACGATTCAAAATGGAAAATGCCAAGGTATGTAGTACTCCAATGAGTCCATCATCAAAATTAGAAAAAGATGAAAAAGGCAAAGACGTGGATATCAAGCTGTTTAGAAGTATGATTGGTTCTTTGCTATATCTAACGGCAAGCAGACCAGACATACACTTTAGTGTTTGTCTATGTGCTAGATTTCAATCGTGTCCCAAAGAATCTCATTTAATTGCTGTGAAGAGAATACTAAGATATCTTTGTGGAACTTCTAATCTGGGTCTATGGTATTCTAAAGATGATACATTTGATCTTGTTGGGTATAGTGATTCTGATTTTGCAGGAAGCAGAATAGATAGAAAATGCACGTCTGGGACTTGTCAATTTCTGGGTAGCGCCCTTGTATCATGGTTTAGCAAGAAACAGACATCCGTTGCTCTTTCTACTGCAGAAGCAGAGTATGTTGCTGCTGGAAGTTGTGTTGCACAAGTTCTATGGATAAAACAACAGTTGGCAGACTATGGACTGAAATTAGAAATAGTGCCTATTAAATGTGACAACATAAGCACCATCAATTTATCCAAGAATCCAGTTCAACATTCTAGAACCAAGCATATAGAACTCAGACATCACTTCATACGTGATCATGTAAAAAAAGGTGATATCGTGATTGAGTTCATTCCCACAGAAAAACAATTGGCAAATATCTTTATAAAACCGTTGAATGAAAGTCAATTCTGCTCAATTAGAAGAGAACTTGGTATGCTAGTTCTAAACTCGTAACTTTAGAACTCTGTAAGTATGTTCTAAACTGCTTTCTAATTTTGAGAATAGAAGTTTTGCTATGTTCTAATTTTTATTCTGTGTGAAAACTGATTTTTGTCTAGAAACGCACATTATTCTGATATGACTTTCTAAAGTCATTATCAGAATCTTACTTTAGACTAAAACAATTATTTTATTTGTTTTTATTATGTTTTCGTGTCTTTTGTGCTTTGGCGGTTTTAGGGTTTTATTTTTTTTTATTTTTGTTTTATGTCCTTTATTTATTTTGTTTCTTGTATCTTATTTGTCGTTTTGAATTCCATTTAAAAACTGTTCTTTGTTTCTTTCTTCCGCCACTTAAGCGTCTCTATTCTGTGTTAACTGCTTAGCATTCTCTTTATCTTCTCTTTGAAAACTGAAACCCTAAGTTGCTTCTGAGTTTCGAAATCCGCAACAATGGCTGAATCCAATTCAAACTCCTCATCTGACTCTCTTACCGAGCAAGAGCTTTAACTTCTAAAGAAGCTTTCAAAGAAGTATGAACAGAAAGAGATGAAGGAGAAAAAGGCAGAGGAGAAACCTAAGAAAAGAAAAACCGAAACAGGTACTTTGTAACGCCCCATTTTTTCTGTGTCTGAAATAGTAAGTTACCGGTCTGTGAATAGTATCATCGGTCCGAGAATAAATATTATTTTCATCCGGAAAAATTACTATGTATGTTTAATATTTTCTTTAATATTTTTGGAGTATGTATACATTATTTTTATGGGTAAAAAGTAAGTAATGAATATTTTTTTGGAGAAATTAGAGAATTAGTGAATAGTGAATTATGTTGTTATATTAATTAAAGAAATTAGAGAAATTATTTTTATGGAGTAAATTTGAGATGGTGTTATATTAATTAAGGAAATTAGAGGAATTATTTTTAAGGATTAAATTTAAGAATTTTTATGGAGATAAATAATATTTTGAAGGAATTTAATTTGGAGAATATTTGTAGCCATTAGATTGAATTACATTGCTCAATCCTAGCCATCCAATTTTGGTGAAAGGACCAAATTACCCTTTAGTCAACTCCATTATTTGAGCAACATGTTTTCTTCCTCTTCCTATCCATCTAACGTGAACTTCTTTCTTCTTCTCCTCCATTTTAACTTGAGCCTCTCTTTCTCTTCTCTTTGTTTTCTTCATTTATACTCACTAAATCCACCAATTTGACACCATTCAACTTGATCTAATTAATCAATCTTTGAGATTAAAGCTTGAGAAATGATATTTGGTGAATAATTTCAAGTAATTTGGAGGACAAAGGGTGGATAACTTCCTACCAAAGACAAGGGAAAACTAAGGCATCAAGAGTCTTATTTAAGCTTGTTAGAGCTTATGTTTAAGGTTAGTGCTCATAAACACTCTTACCTTGTTTCAATTTTTGATTTTGTGAAGTTTATACTATTTTGTGAAAATTGGGAATTTGAGATGAAATGATTTGATTATTGAACTTTGGTGGTATAAATGTGTTCTTGGGAGATTTCTAAGCATGCCTATATGTTGAATTTATGAGGAAAACATTTTCTTCTTCATCCTCCAAGAGTGGCAGAACCTATTGATGAATAAGGCCTTAAGTTTTCTTGTTATTATTTGTGGATTTATGATCTTAAGATGATATTTGATGAGTATTTAGTATGTGGTAGAAATCTCTACCTTGTATATGATTTAAGTAAGCTGAAATTAGGAAAAAGTGTTATTGGGAGTGATTAAGGACTGTTTTTCGATCCCTTGCATTTCCCATTAGTGTCTGAGTCCTTCATGAAAGTTGTAGGTCTGCTCCTTAGCTTTCCAACCCATCCTCTTGTGTCCAATTTGGATATATATAGCTCAACTTATGGTTGAAACACCCAAACTGACTCTGTTATGACGGGCTACATGCATCACTGAATTGAGTGCCCCTTTTGACCACTATAATGATAAGATTATGTTCTGAGTTCTTCATGAGAGTTGTTGCCCTGTGTCTTGAGACTTCTCTGGTTTTGGATTGGTTTGATTTGAGAGTCTGGATAAGTAGGAATTTGATAAACATTGGAATTAGTTCTGCTGAATCAGGTCTGGACTGTTGGTCTGTGTTCCTAGCTTTTGTTTCCTACCTTCAGATTGATCTGGGCTGTTGTCCCTCCATAATGTTTGTAGCATTTTGTCTTAGCTTTCTAATGAATCTAATTTCATTGAATTTGGAGATCTATAACTCAAATTATGTCTTAAAAACCCAGCAAAGGTCAAGTTTATATTAATGCTGGAAATTTTCTATGTCATGAATCATAGGTTTATTTGGATAAATGAAGGTATGAATTATGTGTGATGAAGTTCTCTTCATTCTTTGTATCCTTTAAGATTTATTTGACAAAAATAAGACATAAGTTTGAAAAGTGTTGTTGTGGATATGTTTAAATGGATATAAATTGGAAAGGTGTGAAATTGATTTAGATAATGCATGATGAGGGTTGAAATTGATACTTTTGTGCATAAGAGTTGTGTTAGCATGCTTGCTTGGAGAAGGAAATTCCTCCCCTTGGTACCACCTTGGTGTAGTCTTACTTAATTATTTTATATATATGATATAAATATGATTATTTGATAACTTTTATATGTTTAGAGTTTTAACAAAGAAATGGGTATTTAAGGTGTATGTGCTTTGAATTTTGAATAAGGAAAATATGATTTTATATGATAAGAAATTTCTTATGATAAATTTCATTATGACTTTAAGAAAGTTTTAAAAGAAAAGGGATTTATGATAAATTTCCTATATTAAGTAATTATGTTTAAGTATATGAGTTACTTAAGTTCTAAAGTAAGCTTACATGTATGATTTCATATGATAAGAAATTGTTTATGTTAAGTAATTATGTTTAAGTATGATTCGAAAGTAAGCTTGCATTATGAATTTAAGAAGACTAAAGAATAAGACAAGTTTTCTGATAAGTGATATGAAGAAAGAATTAAAATAAGGATTTTGGGCTCTAATATACTTAGTGTGAATTTGATGCGTGATTTGATTTTTATTCTATCTGATGAGCATGCTCGGCATTTGATGCCATTTTGATAAGAAGCTATGATCGTATGCTAGACACGTGGGTGTCTTCTGTTCTGTTAGGGCGGACGCGCTCTATATATTCTGAATCTGTTGGCGACCTAAGGCCATTCTGAATCTGTTCTGAAAACTTATCTGCTTCTCTTTCTCCTAAGTGTATGCGAGCCCTATGGAAAATATCTGTAATACAATTAAACGAATGAGATCATATTATTTTAGTAAACATTACTTTGGAAATTACTGATTATGTTATCAAATGAATTTTCAAAGCATGATATTTCGATACATAGTATTAAAAATAAAGAGTATATGTATTGGTATAATGTTTAAGTAATGAATTTATGATTTGAAAGAATTAAATTATTTATGTTAATAATTATAAGTTTATTTGAAGGAACCAAAGTATTTATGATGATAAAATGTCTGAAGTAAAGGATTTATGGTATAAAGAATTAAATTCTTTATGTTATTAATTACTAGTATATGTGCTATTTGTTTTGCTATAAATGGAAATGTATGTTGAATTTTAATGCATTTATGATTGTAAATAATTTTATGAAATTTGTTTTAAAGTAAGTTGCTATCGCAACTTGGTAAGTATGTGAATTATGAGCACCACTGAGTTTTATACTCAGCGCGTCGATTTTGATCACGCGTAGGTTGAAGATGTTGTTGCTACTTGAAGATTAGAAGAATAGTATCAAAGCAGAAGTGACTAATTTGGGAGTAGTCGATTGAGATTTATATAATGAAGAATTATGGCATGTATAATTGTTACATTTCCAGATATTATGTTATTTGAAATATAATTGAAGTATGTAATTATAAAGTATTTTGATGTATATATTTGGAGAGAAGAATAAGATTTATTAAATGATTGAATATGAAATATTTGAAGTCAGTTGATATGATTAGTTCATTAAGACTTGATAGATATAATGAATGCAATTAATTGATGGATCTAAAATACTATTGAGGATTTATTCAATTATGAAAATATAAAAGTGTTGTTATATTATAAAGATTATTTGGAGATGTTGGAAGTTTAGAGTTTAATTGGGAGTGTTTTGTATTCACATGTTTGGCGAGCTCAGTTTTTAAAGGGATATTCTTACAATATTTCTGTAGGAATTTTCCCAATGTATATAAAAAGAAAATGCAAGGAAAATGAAATGAAATCGCTATTATAAAAAAAAAAAAAAAAAATTTACTCGCTAAACTTGTGAATACTCAGTTACTTCTAACAAAAAAATTTTAGTTTTATGATTTATATGTTAAGTTAAGACGGTGTCTCCGGCACCGAATGTGGCATCCGCCGTCGGGTCTCTCGGGACTGGGTGGCGGGTGTTACATACTTCACAGAAACAAGCAACGAAAGCTCATGACAAGGGTAAGTCGGTTCTCTCAACTTACCCTCTCATGCGTTCTTATGTGATAGACTAGAAGTTTTTTGGTGGTAATGAGTTTAATTTTAAGGAGCTCTTTGAGTTCTAAGGTTGGATGAACTTTCTGTCCTTAAATGCACTATGTTATGAGAGTTTAGTGAAGGAATTTTATGGCTCGTTGAAAGCTAGTGGAACAGAGGCGATCTTTGTGAAACTTCAAGGTGAGTTCAGAAAGATATCGTATGATGACTTTGGGAAAATTTTTGGTATTCCAAATGCTGGGTCCAGGGTGACCAAAATCAAAGATGTGTCTAAGGTTAGCGACTACAAAAAGGAAGATTTTGTGAGAAAAATTGTGAAGAAGTTGTCTGCAGATAAATAGGGCTCGATAGAATGCTCTAACCTAACAGAGAGCATGAAATGGCTGTACAAACTTAACGTTCATTACATCTATCCCAAGAGCGCCTCTTTGACATATGTGAATCAGGTAGAATTGTGTATAATGTGGCACATTGTTGAGAGAAAACCCCTCAACCTATGTCATATTATTTTTGATAAGCTGCAGTGTAATCCCAAGAAGCTACCTTACGGGATGATTCTTACACCAGTTTTGGAGTTTTTGAATGTTAATTTGGATGAGCATGTTGGTAGTTCTGTTTCTAAGTTGGACATCGGGTCCTTGAAGATGAAAGACGAGGAAGAAGAGAAAGAAAAGGAAGTAAAAGAAGAAAAGAAGGAGAAAATAAAGGAAGAAAAGGAAAAAGAAGAAATTGAAAAACAAAAGAAAGTAAAAAGCGAAGCTGAAAAGAAGAAAGAAAAAGGAAAAGGGAAGTTGGAAGAAATAGTAAAGGAAGAGAGGAAACCAGAAGAGAAAGAAGAGGAAAAGAAGTCAGCAGAAAAGGCTGAAGAAGAAGAAGAAGAAGGAACACAAGAAGAGGAATTAGAAGAGGAAAGAAAAGAAGAAAAAGAAAAGGAAAGCACTATAGAAAAAGAAGAAAAAGAAAAGGAAAGCACTGTAGAGAAAGAAGAATCAGGAAAAGAAACAGGAAAGATGGAAGAGCCGGAGAAGACAGAAAAGGGGAAGAAAGTGGAAGAAGGCAGTGATACTGAAACTGAGAAGCTAGAGATTAGCGATGAAGATAAGACAGAACAGGAGTCTGAGTTGCTATCTGCGCAAAGAAGCAGGGAAATTATGCTGGGGAGAATAGAAAAGGAACTTATAGAGGAGCACAACAAGGAAATTGATGAGGCAATACAGCAGTGTCAGACTATTATTGAACAGAATCAATCACTCATCAAAACCTTGGAGAAAATGAAGGATGTGAATGTAACATCCCTTCCCGGTCCACCCGTAAACCCGAATAAACCGAGCCGAGACGCTACAAACTGGTTGACTGAATGAACTGACATGCTGAAATCATAATGTATAATGAATCTAATATCATGCTGAGATTGCTTATAGTAATAATGTACTGAATATTTACAAGACATGATACTAGTTACAAAATGGATTGGGCCCAACTGTGTGCCCTGTACATGCCATAAAAGAATAACAAAATGAGTTTCTACCCTGAAGACCGAGTCTTCTACAGATGAACGGCAGCAGTTGTAAACGGACCCTCTACGGACTAGTCTCAAAACCTGCGAGTTAAACAGGTAACTCGCTGAGCAAATAAAGCTCAGTGGATATCTCAACATAAAACAACAATAAGCACACATATAAGCAAAAAGCATTATGTAAGCACATATAATCACACATAACATGCGGCTTTCATTTTACCTTAATGATCTTTCTTACTGTTTATTTTACTGTATGATTCATGCAATAGCAAGTTAAAATATCTGTATGGCTCCATAAGGTTATAGTGAAACCGAAGTGATAAGATAAACTGTATGAAACTGTATGAATACTGTATGCTTGGCTGCTATGGCCTGTATAATCATATCCACTCAACGGCCTGTAGCCGGAGTTCCAAACTGTATGGGGCGCAGATCTGCTATTCTATGTCGCGACATAGCCTTATCTACATGGTTTCTACCCAACCTCAATGGAGCTTCATATTAGCATATCAACAATGTAACACAATAGCACATAAATGGTTTTACAACTTCATAGTTCATCATATTGATTTGAGTTCACATCATATAAATACTTACATGTTGTTTTAATCCATGTTCTTATGTTGTATTTTTATTTTACAATGATTGGATGCATGCATGATGAGCAAAGGAAGTTAATTGCATAGGAAATGAAGACAAAAAGAATGTCAAAGCATCAGTCGCGAGCGCGACATGCCAAGTCGCGAGCGCGAGAATGTCAAATGAGAGTCAGAGAGTTTCTGGCTCAAAGTCGCGACCGCGCAACCTTAGTCGCGAGCGCGAGACCAAGTCACGAGCGCGTCTTCAACCCTCGCGAGTGCGAGATGTACCATTTGAGAGTCAGAGAGGTTTCTGGCTCAAGTCGCGACCGCGCAACACAAGTCGCGAGCGCGAGATGAAGTCGCGAGCGTGCTTATGGAGTTCGCGAGCGCGAAATGCGCAAACTGAGAGTCAGAGAGCTTCTGGCCAAAGTCGCGACCGCGCATGTGGAATTCGCGAGCGCGACACGCTGCCCAGCCTGCGCGGCGCGCGCGACGTGATTCCAGACTGTACAGTCTGTATTCTTTTGGCCATAACTCTCAATATACAACTCCAAATTGAATGATTCAAAAGCCCACGTAAAGATAACACATAGAGGAACAAATAACTCTTCTATGACACTTCCTAATTCCCTCATTAAATAGGGTCAAAAACAAGATGAAGTCCTCCCCTGTTTTCAACATAAACTCAATACCTCCCCTGTTTTCTCACCACTACCATTCTCCAACATAAAGCAATATATTGTCTCAATAGCAACACACCACACAAATTCTCATGCAAAGACAATAATAAAAATCAAGAGATATCAAACCTTTACTCCAAAAATGCGTGAGCTCTGTTCTAGCTTCTCTTCTCTACACTCTTTGAACTTCCTTCACCTATAATAAAAATTCTTATCACTTATCTACGATATAACTCAATTAGAGGTTGAATAGCATAAAGCTTCAAGAAATTCTACTTACTTGGAGAACTAGAGGTTGCCTTAATGCTTAACTACCATGAAAATGGATGGAGAAGGGAAAGAGATGAAGAGAAAGATGAAGGAGATAAAGAGGAAGAAGAAGATGAAGAAAACGTTGAAGATGAAGGTGAAGAAAATGAAGAACGCAAGGTCAAATGGAAGGCTCGTATACTTCCCAACCATCTCTTTAATTGTATGATGCAATTACCAAATAAGACCTACATTTCTACATGTTACCTTTTAATACCTCAACTTAATATTCTAGGGCAAGTAAATCCACTTATAAACCCATTATACCCCAACCGGGTTTGGTTCAACTCGACTCAACTCAACTCTATGCAAAGACTCGACTATGCAAAGACTCGACTCGGTAGGATGTCACAGTGAAGATGAGGAAGTTAGCCACTCTCAAAGTGAAAGGGACAACCTACATCCCCTCCTCAGAAAAGCCAAAGAATGTGAAGCATACTGCTGGCAAGCACAGGACTCATGGAAAGAAGCCTCCACTACACCCTTCTTCTAAAAGGCCAGAGAATCCTTCTGAGACTGCTCCAGCTCAGCCTTTGAGGAGTTCTAAGAGACTTAGAACTGGTCCTAAGCCTCTCTGATCTGTTTTCTATATGTTGTGAACAATTTATTTTATTCTGTTTTCATAGGATTATTTGTTTTCGAACTGTTTATTTTCTTTATTTTTGCTGTGATTTTGTCTAACCCTTTTTATATGATGACAAAAAGGGGGAGAACAGGTATTTTGGTGATATTTTGAACACTATTGGTACGTACTTGGCAACCAAAGTACTTATATAGTGGTTGTCTATGTGCTAATATTTTCTAATCTGTATGTTTATTGTCTTCTATATGGTTTATTTGGTGAGCTATATTTTCTATATGATAGCTATGTGTTTTTTTTTTAGAACTTAGATTCTTATTCTAACGACTGTTTTGTAGATTGAATATAAGATCTTTTGCTCTATTTTCTAAACATCAGCTTTTATTCTTTTGCTCTGACCATATGTTCTGTTTATTAGAACTTAGAACATCTTGTCAATCTCTGCTAGTTCTAATATACATATGCTCTGATTGTTAGAACTTAGAATATCTTGCCTATTTTTGCTAGTTCTAAAATCAGTTTCTAAAAAGGCCTCCCTAGTTCTAATTTTCGTAAAACAGTTTTACTGCATCTATTCAGGGGGAGCAAAATACATGTTCTAATCTGCTCTACTCTAAAAATCTTTTGGCATGATTAGAATTTATATGCATAAAATTCAGGGGGAGCACATGTTTTTATGCTTGCTAAATTTATTGGTTTTGTCATCATCAAAAAGGGGGAGATTGTTGGCTCAAGGGTTGATTTTTAATCTCGGATTTTGATGATTAATACAAAACGAATAAATTTAAAATTATGTTATTTGTGCTAATTTTATTTTATGCAGAATTTCTATGGAAAGAAATTGTACAAGGCAAGTCCTACATAGAGTGTGAAGATTTCAAAGAACCTAGTAGCTAGGAATTTAAGAAACTTTGTAGGATAGAGAGAAAATCCATATATGAGCACAAAAATCTTTTTATCTCTCAAAAATATTTTTCAGAAAATTAGTTTTCTTCAAAATAATGTATTTTCGAAAATATTCCTTTAAATCGAAAAAGTTTTGTTTTCCTAAAACTATAGAGATCTCTTCTCTAATGTTTTTGGTAATACAATCACTCTCTTTTCGGAAATAATATTTTGATAGATCTAAAGTACTTAAAATTATTTTCTTACCTTAAAAACGAAAGAGAATCTCTTTCGGTTTTAGTAAGAATATCCTTCCAAAATAAACGCTGTCGAAAATCTTTTCTAAAGGAAAAATCGGGTTTTATTATCTTACCAAACGGGATAAAATAATTTTTGGTAACAAAGATTTTCATATCTTCTAAACAAGGAAAGAAGATATTCTGATTTCTATCTCTTTCCAAAAGGCGACAGCTCCTTTGCTTCCTATATAAAGGAACATTCACGCCTTAAACATTTGGTGAAGTAAGAGTTTTTGTTTCAAGAGCACTCTCTCATTGAACGAATCTTTATCTCTCAAAACTTACTCTCTACCCCCATTTTCTTTTCATCTCTATATTTAACGTTTTCAATATTTAAAGTGAAAAGAATTTTTACAATTACTTTTGAAAAACAATTCTGTGTTCTAATCGATCTTCTAATCTGATAAAATTGTTTTTCCTGTGCTTATATGGGCGTTTCTTTCTGTCTATTTAGATTGTGTAATCTATAGTAGACAGGCTCTTTATTTGTTAAACTTTTGTGTGTAATAGCTTAGGTTAGAAGCTATTGAGATAGAGGTTATCAAGCGACCTTCTCCATGTGTGGGATAGTAATGTCTTGAATCGAGTTTTCTGTACTCTACCAAAAACAGAAAGGGTTGAGGTTAACTAGAACCTTTGGAAAATCTAGTGGGACAAAAGGGTAGATCTAGGTTTTTGATCTATTGCCTTGTACTGTTGGTTTGTCTCTTACCCTTTAAAAGAGATAACTTAGTGGAGGATCTCAAGATGCGTCTTGGGGAGTGGATGTAGGCGAGTTAGTGCCGAACCACTATAACTCTCGGTGTTGATCTCTTTATTTCTGAAGTTTGGTTGATACTGTCTCTTTTACACTCTTGTTTAATTTTTAGAAACGCTGAAATTGTTAATAATTCAGATGTTCTAAAACGGCAATAAGTCTTATCTATTCTAAACGTTAGAACTCTGGTATTCTAATAAAGTGAATATACAATGTTCTAACTGTTGTTCTATTCGCATTATAATTCACTGTTTGGGTTTCTATTTTATTTTCTAAACTTTATGCGGATGTTCTAATCTTGATAACTCTCCATCATAAAGTTACTCTCATATTTGATTAAGGCTCTGTGAAGAAGTTCTGAATTTTAATAACTATCTTTTACATAGCGTTATATGGTTTTGCAAACTTTATGAGGAAGTTCTAAGTTTGATAACTTTCCTTCATAAAGAAGCTCTGATATTGTACAAGTCAGTGTGAAGCTGTTCTAATCAATAGCTGCACTTTGCATAGACTTTTTATATCTGAAATTAGAACATTGTGAGGAGATTCTAATCCATATTCTACTCTCACAAAGTTCTGTGTGTTTTCCGCTGCACTTAGAATTCTAATTCTTGTTTAGAATTTCTAAAATTTATTTCAGTTTTTAGAAAACCCAATTCGCCCCCCTCTTGGGTTGTGCCATACATATTCGAGACCCACAATCTGGTATCAGAGCCTTGGCTCTTGACTTACCTAAGCTTAACCGCTTAAGATATAAGATCTCATGGCAACCTCACTTCCTCTTTCTTCTTTAGAAGGACAAAATAAAAAATTTCCAAAGACTCAATTAAATATATATATATATATATTTGGAAAATATTTTTTTAAAACGTCCAATCAAATTATAGAAACATAAAAAATATTAAAATAAAATAAATATATCTTTTCCTTTTCCTTATCTCTCCAAATAAAATCTTTTAAATTAAATAATAAAATTAAATATTTAAGAAATACATTTAAAAATGAAAATATAAAGCTTTCAAATGCTTTATTATCGCATATATTTATTTTAAAAAATAAAATTTGAAAAGTAAAATTTAAAAATTTTATAAATCTTAATTATCTATATGTTCTATTTATAAAAAAATAAAAAAATATCCAATAAGATCATAAAAGTATTATATATATTTTAAGTCAAAATTTTTGAATTAGCTATGAATAATGTCATATTAAGATATTTAAATTTTACTAAAGATAGTGTCGAAAATCTTGTTATTCTACTATAATTCATGGATTTTTATATTGAATTGGCAGCGATAATAAAAATTGGTAGCGATGACGCCGAGCTTTAATATGAACGGATCTTTAGGATTTAGTAAATGATTAAGCAAACCCAAATTAATTAATTAATTAATTTTTTGTGTAAATACCATAGCTGCAAATTTGGACAGATCTACTTTAACCGAAAAACAGCTGCTTCTCAATGAGAAAGTGGAGGTGGGATTTGTAACTTGAATTTTTTAGATAAATTTATTTTTCTCATCTCTTAATTTTGAGCTTTTTAATTAATATATGCTGCTTATCAATATATTCATATGCATTTTATTTATTTATTTATATGAATTTATTAATATTTCGGAGCAACAATTTGATGAAGGCCTACGAGTCTCATAGCATTCTTGGATGGTGGTTCATGTTTCTAAATTAATATTGAAAAATATAATTTTAAAGGCAATGATAGGTCGCCTACAAATTTAATAATGCCATGAGATTGAATGCATCAATTTTAAAGACAAATTTATATATTAGCACTATGTAAAAACCTTAAGTTGAGTCTTCAAAATCAGGCAAGTTGGCTTGCATGTTGACCCCCTTGGGTTCTGATAACTTGGATTCTAATTGTTTCCGGTTGAATATGATTTCAGACAGGTCAAAAGTCTTAGCGTCTCTTGTTATTTTAATTTTGTCTTGCATAGTTGGACTTCAAGCACACAAGTTTAGCAATAATCTTTTGTTTATGTCATCCAATATATGAAATGGTTTCATCTTATATTAATCATATTACTATATATATCATGTTTAGTGAGTCTTGACTAATGTTTTGATGCAACGAGAATTATCATGTACTTCCTATGATTTACTAATATATATTAATAAGAATTTTTTGGTTTCCACTTAGACTATTTACTCGCTATATCCTTTATCCTAGAAGTCTGTTTCGGAAAATTTTTTTAGAGAATTTTAGTGTTTTGACAAAAATCAAAACTCTATGTCTATCAAAAAAATTATTCGGTAACTTAATATTTCTAACCGCTTTTAGAGCTTAGAGAGTGTTTTATGGAATGTTAAATTCCTTAACAATTAGCGATATAAATTTTTTGACACTCTCAACTATTGTTTTTTTCCTCTATTCTTGGGGCTTAAAATTTATTAGATAATCATTGTGAAACAGAATATTGTTTTGTAACTAGATATTGATAGGCTTGTACACTTCTGTATAGTTGTTTAGATAGGTCTCTCTCTTATCTCTTTCTGTATATAAACACACTTACACATAATGAGAAAACAACAACTTCTCCAAATACTTTATGGTATCAGAGCCGTATAGTCAAACGACATCAATTTTCTTCTGATTTTTCATCTTCTTTTTGAAACCATGGGAGATGATACTTCTTCATGGACTCCATCTGTCCTTCAAACACCTTCAAATATTACTATCACTAATACTAATCAACTCATATCCATTAACACCACTGCTCAGGTGCCAATCAAACTCACTAGTGACAATTATAAGTCCTGGTATACACAATGGGACTCTTTGTTGGTGGGATATGATTTCATGAGGTTTGTAGAGCAACCACTTTCTGCTGAACAACGTGTGGACTCCTACTGGACTCGACAAGATCAGCTGCTTCAGAGTGCTCTCGTTGCTTCTCTATCTGCTGACATTGTTCCTTATGTTGTTGGGGAAAAGTCATCGTATGATGTGTGGAAAACGTTGGCTAATACTTATGCCAAGCCGTCGCAATCTCATGTTATGAGTTTCTTTGATTACCATTCAAAAAGGTGCATTAAACATTAATGAATATTTGTAGAAAATTAAAGCAATTGTGTCTGTTTTGGCAAAGGCAGATATTCTGATCTCTATGCCTGAGATGGTGCTCTACACTCTCCATGGATTGCCATCAGAATACAAACAATTGGCGGCAGCTTTGAGAGCAAGAGATACACCGATTACATTCGAGGAGTTACATGAAAAATTGATAGATTATGAGCTTCAGATTGAGCGGGATTCTGTGAAATTAAGTGGACCAACTACAGTTAATTTTATCAACAGAGGTGGATCTGTTTCTGCGCAAACAAATCGCAGTAATGGACTGTTTTCGAATCAAAAGACTAGTTCTCGCTCTTAAGTGGTTTGTCAGTTTTGTGAACGCCCAGGATGTGAAGAATATGATTCTTATATTTCACAGATATAGTTACAGCACTATTTATATATACCAAGACTATAACTAACCTATATATAAGATAGGCGTATATAAAGGAGATCAGAAATACAAATTATAAAAACAGAGATAAGTAGTTAGTGCTTAGCTTTATCCTTAATACGCCCCCGCAAGATGGAGGATCCATCGGAAACTCCAATCTTGGATCGGAAAAATTGAAACTGTGGGCGACCGAGAGGCTTGGTGAGCATATCTGCATTTTGATCTTTAGTGCTAATATGATGGACCCGAAGCTGACCAGCATGTATTCTTTCTCGCACGAAATGATAATCCAAGGCAAGATGTTTCATCTTGGTGTGATATATTGGATTTGCACAAAAGTAAGTGGCTCCAATATTATCACAGTGAATAACTGGGGGTTCTAAAACAGGAAAGCTCAAATCTTTTAACAAATTTTGAACCCATATTAATTCAGCTGCAGCATTAGCCAATGCCTTATATTCTGCCTCAGTGGAAGATCTAGACACCGTCTTCTGCTTAGTGGATTTCCAGGAGATAACATTAGAACCAAGATATAAAACATAGGCAGTTGTTGATCTTCCATGTTCAAGTGATCCTCCCCAGTCAGAATCAGAAAATGCTGTTAATTTATGAGCAGAATGGCGACGAAGAAATAATCCATAATAGATTGTACCTTTTAAATATCGCATAACTCTCTTCAAGGCTTGAAAATGATTTTGTGTTGGAGCATGCATGAACTGAGATAAATGATTGATTGCAAAAGACACATCCGGCCGTGTAATAGCCAAGTACTGCAAAGCTCCAATAATCTGCCTATAAACAGTAGCATCGGCAGAAGGGGACCCATCACATAAAACTAACTTGTCACTAGTGGACAGAGGTGTACTAACCGCTTTTGCACCTGCCATGTTGAATTTAACCAAGAGATCATGGATATGTCGATGTTGCGAGAGAAAAAGGCCTGTAGATGTAGAAATAACCTCCACACCTAGAAAATGATGCAAGGTACCCAAGTCCTTAATAGAAAATCGTTTGGCCAAACGAGAAACACATTCATCCAGAAATTTAGTGTCATTGCCAGTAAGCACTATATCGTCGACATATATGAGAAAATAAGCAATAACACCATTTGAGCTAAAGATAAAAAGAGAAGCATCAGCATTAGATTTTCGAAACCCAAGTGATCCTAAGAATGTGGTAAGCTCAATATACCAAGCGCGCGGCGCTTGTTTAAGACCATAAAGTGACTTACATAAGCGGCAAATATAATCAGGATAATCAGTATTCACATACCCCGGAGGTTGTTGCATATAAACACTTTCATGAAGAGTACCCTGTAAAAAAGCATTATTAACGTCAAGCTGCCGCAATGACCAACCGTGTGAAACTGCCAGTGTAAGAACCACTCTAATCGTGACAGGTTTTGTGACAGGACTGAATGTCTCAAAATAATCACGACCCTCTTCTTGTAAAAAACCTTTAGCGACGAGTCTCGCCTTGTACCTGTCAATAGTGCCATCAGGTTGCCGCTTAATGCGAAACACCCATTTACACCCAATGGGTTTATGATGAGCTTGAGGAACTAACTCCTATGTTTTATTTGTCAACAAGGCATTATATTCAGAATCCATAGCCTGACGCCAGAGGGCATCTTGCAGCGCTTGCTTAACAGTTCTCGGTTCAACAGAATCTTGTATAGGATATTTAGTTGTAACATTCACAAAAGAATCATTAAAGTACCGTGTATTAAGTTTCCGTTGACGTTGAGACCGAGAACCAACAACCAATGGTAACGCAGCAGAAACTAAGGAACTATCAGTAGCAACCAAAGGCACAATACCAGGTGAGACAGTTGAATCTGAAGTAGGACTACCTTGTGGAGAGACTGACATTTCAGCAGAAGAACCAGCAATTGAAGTAGAAACATCTTGTTGCTGCTGTTCAGGAGCTGGAGTTGAAACAACAGCAGATTGTAGTGATATATTAGGGACTGGCAGCTGATCAACCATGACAGGACTAGTGTTAGTTTGTTGTGCAACACCTGCGCAGGGAACATCTGAAAATAACATTGTAAATTGACTAACATCAGTGCAAACTTTGAAGGGATAAACATGCTCGACGAATTTAACATGCCGAGAGAGATACAACTTTTTGGTAGATGGATCATAACACTTATAAGCAGATTGTGTAGAAGAGTAGCCCAAAAATATACAAGGTTGTGACCGAGATTGCAATTTGGAACTGACATAAGGACGCAGCCAAGGAAAGCACAAACAACCGAAAGATTTAAGACGATTAGAATTGTGAGACCGACCAAATAACTGGAAAAATGGTGTCGCAAAAGAAAGAACAGATGATGGTAAACGGTTTATTAGATAGACAGCTGCAAGAAATGCATAAGACCAAAATCCAGGAGGCAAAGATGCAAAATGTAATAGAGAGAGACCGGTTTCAACAATAAATCGATGTCGTCTTTCAGCGGTTCCATTATGTTCGGGAGTGTGTGGCGGCGATGTATAATGAGAAATACCACAAGATAGAAAATGCGATTGTAATTTTTGATATTCACCGCCATTATCAGAAAAAACTGATATTATTTTGGTTTGAAAATAATTCTCTACTAGTTTTTGAAAATGAATAAATAAATCATGTGTATCTGATTTTTTTTTCATTGGATATAGCCAGGTATATTTAGTAAAGTGGTCAATGAATGTGACATAATACACATAACCATCAATGGATTGTTTTGTTGGTCCCCAAACATCAGAATACACAAGTTGCAAAGGTTTAGTACTAGTAAGAGAATTTTCTGAAAAAGGCAATTTATGGCTTTTACTCATTGAACAAGAAACACAATGAAAATTGGAAACAGACTTAGACAATGACTCATAACCCATACGTTTAAGAGCTATACTAAAAAATTTATTAGACGGATGACCAAGCTTATGATGCCAAGTAGAAAGAGAAGACACACGAGCTGTAGTATGCAACTGTGAACTGGAATGACACTGAGAAAAGTTTGCACAATAAATGTCATCAATATTCTGGCCTCGTAGCAGAGACGCCCCCGTGCGCAGATCCTTCACAACAAAATAAAGTGGAAAGAATTCCACAGAAACATGGTTAGTCCGACATAACTTGGCAATAGAAATCAAATTTTTGTGCAAATTTGGCACACAACACATCAGGAAGAGATAGATATGTAGAATCAGCTGGAAGAGTAGCAAATCCAGTATGTGTTACAGCAAGAGTTTTACCATCACCAAGTTGAATTTCATCTGGTCCACCATAATCTGTATAGCCCTGTAAAGAAGAAGGGTTAGAAACTACATGATGAGATGCCGCACTGTCAAAAAGCCATTGCTGTGGCGATGAAGAAGTCATGGCAGAAGTAGCATTGACTGAAGGAGGTGCCACTGAAGAGGTAGACGATTCTGTCCGAACAACCATATTATTCTCTTTAAGAAACCGTGCAAGCTTGCGGCATTCAACTGTTGCATGCCCTGTAATCTCACAAAATTGACAAACAATATTCGGGCGATAAGTACCCCGACTGTTATATTGGGAATTACGCGAGTTATTCCCGTTATAACTACCACGACCTCTGCGTGTATTAGAGCCACGATTGTGACCTCCAGCTCTAGATCTTTGTGTATAATTAGCAGTAGCAATAGCTGGAGCAACGGGTTGCTCACTGGTCTTCAAGGATCTCTCATGATCTGTAAGTTTCTCAAACAAGTCAGGGAACGAAATAGCGGTTTCACGAACTTTCAGTGCAGCAACAATTGGAGCATAATCATCCCCTAACTGTGTAATTATATGAACAATCAGATCATCATCACTGATCGGATTCTGTGTGAGTGCCAGTTCATCTGCGATGGCTCGCATTTCATTAAGAAAAGCTGCAACAGGCTTATCTCCTTTAGGATTTTGAATGAGCTTGGTTTTGAGAGATAAAACCCTAGATCTGGAAACATTAGCACAACTTTGATGGAGACGATCCCATGCCTCCTTAGCCGAATCAGCTGACGAAATTAACGGCTGAATTGCATCTGAACAACTGCCCAAAAGAGCACTAACAAGAATTTGATCTTGTCGAAACCAAAGTAAATAATCTGGGTTGGCTGATTTGTCTTTATCATTAAGAAATTTGGATGGTGCAACCGGTGAACCATCAACAAACCCAAGAAGATCGAGTCCAATCAGAGTAGACTAAACTTGCTTCCGCCAAACTGGAAAATTTTCCTGTGTGAGTTTAATAGGAAAGTGAGTCGGAGCATTCAGTTGAATGACCAAACTATTTGATGTGAAAGCCATGAGATAAGAAGAAATAAAAAGAAGAAATAGGTTGGATCAGGAACGACTCGTTAGAGTTTTAGAATGGCTCTGATACCATGTGAAGAATATGATTCTTATATTTCACAGATATAGTTACAGCACTATTTATATATACCAAGACTATAACTAACCTATATATAAGATAGGCGTATATAAAGGAGATCAGAAATACAAATTATAAAAACAGAGATAAGTAGTTAGTGCTTAGCTTTATCCTTAATACAGGACATGTTGTCAAGAAGTGCTGGAAACTCAAGAAACTGTGTCATTTATTGTTCAATTCGACAAATACGAAACCATAGGTTAATCAAGTTGCTGTTGGTGCATCTGAGACAGCGTGGATAATGGATTCTGGGGCTAACCAGCATGTTACCCAAGACTTGAATAATATGTCTCTGCATTCAGACTATGATGGTACTGATGATGTGGTTCTAAGTGATGGTAATCAATATTCTATATCTCATACTGGCACTATTTCTTTAAACACTTTGTTACATCCTTTGAAACTAAATAATGTGTTGTGTGCCCGGATTGAACAAGAACCTTATTTCAGTTTACCAATTCTGTGTGTCTAATAATGTTGAGGTATCTTTTAACCCTTTTCTGTTTACTGTAAAGGACATGTGCATGGGGGCTTTACTAGCGGAAGGAAAACCGAATGATGGTGTTTATGAATGGCCAAAGACGTTTTCTCAGCGTGTGCAACCATCGGTTTCACACATGTTGGTCACTTGTCACCCTTTATGGCATAGGCGTCTTGGTCACCCTACTACTCAAATTATGCATTTAATTTTCAATCATCTTAATGTGTCGTCCACTTCTATTGTTGAGTTTAAGTTCTTTTGTGATTCTTGCAAATGTAATAAAATGCATAAGGCACCGTTTAGTGAATCTTCAATGTGGAGTTCTGCTCCTTTGGAATTAGTTTATTCAGACGTTTGGGGTCCAGCTCCAGTTCTTTCAATTGATGGGTTTAAATATTATGTGCTTTTTGTTGATCATTTCACAAAATATGCTTGGTTGTTTCCTGCCAAAAGAAAATCAGATGTTTCGATTATTTTTCCTCAATTTAAGAAACTAGTTGAAAATTATTTTGGTAGGAAAATTGTTTCCCTTTATTCGGACAATGGAGGAGAATTTATTCATTTAAAATCCTATCTACAGGAGAATGGCATTTCACACTTTCTTACTCCGCTATACACTCCAGAACACAATGCAATTGCAGAACGTCGACATCGACATATTGTTGAAACTGGACTAACAATGCTTCATCTAGCCAATTTGCCCTTGCATTTTTGGTCTTATGCTTTTCAAACAGCAACCTATTTAATTAATAGAATGCCCACAAAAATTCTGAAAAATGACTCTCCTTTCTATTGTCTACATCGTCGCCAAGCAAATTATACTAAACTCAGAGTCTTTGGGTGTCTCTGTTATCCCTGGATCAGACCATACAATACCAATAAATTACAGCAACGGTCGGTTCCATGTGCGTTCCTTGGATACTCTCAGAATCAAAGTGCGTATAAATGTTTCGATCCCAAAACCTCTAAAGTTTATTTGTCTAGACATATGGAATTTGTTGAGCACAACTTTCCCTTTTCCTCTCTTGAGTCTAAATTGGAACGTCCGTCGACTGAAATTATTGATAAATGGTCCCCAAGTCATTTTATTATTCCTAGTTCTAACGTTTTACAGGTCCATGAATCTACACCATCTGAGGTTCTCTTGCCACAAGCAACGGCTTCTACTGCAATGTCTTCTTCACCAAGAAACAGCATGGTTCAAGATAGTTCAGGTATGGGTTCTAATTTTGAATCTACAGATGACTTTGTGGTTGTTAGTGATAATTAGATTGGTGGTACATATGGTCAAATAGAGGCTGCTGTTGATGAGAATGCAGCTCGTTCCACACATCCCATGATAACTAGGAGTAAGAACAATATTGTGAAACCAGTAAATCGACTATGTCTTTCAACAGCTGCTGCTCCTAAGTTATGGGTTCTGAAAACTGTAGCTCAGGCGTTAAAAGAACCGAAGTGGAGACATGCCATGGAGGAGGAATATTCGGCTTTAATGAAACAACAAACCTGGAAACTTGTTCACCCGTCCGAAGCATCGAATGTGGTCAGATGTAAATGGTTATTTAGAATCAAATATGATTCTGCGGGTAATCCAGTCAGGTATAAAGCAAGACTTGTTGCACGGGGATTCACTCAAAGACCTGGTGTGGATTTCGATCAAACCTTCTCTCCAGTGGCAAAACATCCAACTATTCGGGTAGTACTATCAATTGCAGTAATGAAAGGCTGGAAATTAAGGCAAGTGGATGTAAATAATGCATTCTTACATGGTCGACTCACTGAAACTGTTTATATGGACCAGCCGACGGGTTTTGTAGATGAAAAGGCACCCAATTTTGTTTGTCGATTGGAGAAATCCTTGTATGGGCTGAAGCAAGCGCCACGAATGTGGTATCATGAACTCAAATCATTTCTTCTTTCTGCTGGGTTTGTTCAATCTCACTCAGACACATGTTTATTTATTCAATCTCTAGGAAGTCATCTCCTATATATTCTTGTATATGTTGATGACATAATTGTCACAGGGAGCAATGATTTACAGGTTGAGAAATTTATTTCAGCTCTAGGAAATCGATTCTCTATTAAGGATTTGGGCGAGTTGAGCTATTTCCTTGGTGTTGAGGTTGTTCGAACACCTAATGGGTTATTCTTGACCCAACAAAATTACATTCGAGAGCTGTTGGAAAAAGTGAAAATGGAAGTGTGAATTCCATTTCTTCCCCAATGGCACCATTAGTGACATTGTCTTTAGATCAGTGACATTGTCTTTAGATGATTCGGCACATATAACCGATGCTTCTATATACCGCACACTGATTGGGGGTCTTCAGTACTTGTTATTAACAAGACCAGATATTGCATATGTTGTAAATAAGCTGTCCCAATTCACTACTCGACCAACTGAAAACCACTGGACAGCAGCTAAACGGCTATTGCGTTATTTAATTGGCACCTTTGATCATGGATTATTTCTACACAAAAATAGCAAGGGTGTGTTACACGCATTTTCTGATGCGGATTGGGCGGGGAACTGTGATGACAAAACCTCAACCAGTGCACATATCATTTATCTGGGTAAAAATCCGGTTGCTTGGGCTTCTAAGAAACAAAGAACTGTAGCTCGCTCCTCAACAGAAGCGGAATATTGATCGCTTGCTGCTACTTCTGCTGCGGTAATCTGGATTAAAAACTTACTCCAAGAGTTGCATCAAATAATAGAGGAAGTGCCAGTGATTTATTGTGACAATTTGGGTGCAACTTATGTTGCAGCAAATCCAGTATTTCATTCGCGCATGAAACACATAGCAATTGATTATCATTTTGTTCGCACTCAAGTTCAACAAGGCACGTTGTGTGGTTCTCATGTTTCATCAAAGGATTAACTGGCTGATCTAATGACGAAGGCGATGTCAAGTCGTGAGTTTCTTCGTTTGCGGTCCAAGATTGGCATTGCTCAACGTCCTGCCATCTTGCGGGGGTGTATTAGATAATCATTGTGAAACAGAATATTATTTTGTAACTAGATATTGATAGGCTTGTAAACTTTTGTATAGCTGTTTAGATAGGTCTCTCTCTTATCTCTTTATGTATATAAACGCACTTACACATAATGAGAAAATAACAACTTCTCCAAATACTTTAAAATTTAGGTATTCTAGTTGCTATAATACTCTTTCTGAGTTTGGTACTCTTGTTATTTATTTGTATTTTCATTCTCAAATTTCAAAGGAATACATGTCATTTTAATAATTTAATTATTTAATTATTTTTTTTAGATAATAGAAGAGAGCCGAGCTCTAAATATTAGCAAGTCTTGACTGTACTATACCACAAGCATCATAAAACAAAGAATCACCAAAACCAAATGGTACTTCTGAAAAATAATGAACCCAAGGGATAGGATCTAGCATGTTTAGATAGAAACAACGAGAAGAGCACCTTGTCAAAATTAAAATAAAAATTACAAAAAAAATTTTCATATTTTCATTTTAATTTTATAATAAATAATCTTTTGTTATAGAAAAAATTGAAAAAAAAAAGAAACACTTGTCTCTCTCTCTATATATATATTATCTTCTTTTTTATTCATTAGTCCACTTCAGTTCTATGACCATAATTTAAAATATTAAGTCAACATTTCAATGTTTTTTTTTATCGTTTTAATTCTAATAGCTAATCAAACATTTAATTTTACCAAACACTTTTGCTTTAAGCCACTACATGAATAGCTAACAATTAACGACTAACATTTAATAATTGGTAGTTGCTAAAACACTTAAAAGCTATTAAAACAGCTAACAACTATTAATTTGAGTATTTGATTGATATTCATTCACAGCGGATATGGGACATTATTCCAAGCATTAGAGATTAAGAACTTTTCATTGCTAGACAGAGTCCAGATGTCCTTATTAATTATATTATAGGGTAATTTAGTATATATTTTATTTGACTTGATGAGTATTTGATTTATGATATATGATATTAAATATTAAATTTATTTTTCCGTATTTGTATATATATATATATATATATATATATATATATATATATATATATATATATATATATATATATATATATATTTGATATCGGGATTGTCTCTGGCCCTTAGGACTAACTAGCGAATATGCGTAGTTTCTGCTTTCGACCTCGGATTTGTACAAATGCCCCCTCCACACGAAATTATTTATTGTATATTATGATATATATTTTAATATTGGTAATGAATGAGTATATAATCTCTAATATAGTTTTACTACAATCTATCTATGTATAATATATATAAAAGTACGAATGGAGAGAATATTGGATTCCTAAAATGCCTCTATAGGCTTTTAATTTTATTGGTTGATTAAAGTATAATTTAGTCTTATTTATTATATAAATATTATAAATTTAATACCATTCTAATTAGAAATTTGACTTTAACCCTATTTTAATATTATATCTATTTATTATTTTTATTATATTAATATTATAAATTTAATCTCATTCTAATTAAGAATTTGTCCTATCATACCACTATATATATGTTTGGTTTTAATTACTTTTCACTATCAAGAATTATTACATCAAGCTTTTGTTAATTTGGAATTATTGAGTTTGCAATCATGTATTTTTCTTGCGGTAAGTATAATTTTCTCAATTTACAAATTAATAGAATAATTTTTATTTTATATATATATATATATATATAATTATTAATTTCTATTGTATATAATCATGTGAATATGAATATATGTAGGAAAATTTTTTCAATGACGTAGTATCGTTATTATATCCTTAGGTTTCATTGTAAAAATTAATATTTTTGACTATATATAAAAGTTAATATAAAATTGCATTATATAATAAATGAATATATATATATATATATATATATGAAATATTATTATTAAATATTATAAAGTATATATTGGATCCTAATATATTCATATTTAGAAATATTCAATTTAAATTTAAATTTTATTATATATTTATTTTTATATATTGAATTCGTAATATAATTTTTATTTAGTAATTTCCATTATATTAGAAATTCATAATATTAGTGAATAAAAATTGTATTAAAAATTCAAATATATATTTTAATAATTATTCACTAAGGTATTTTTATTATATTAATTAAAGAGTTTCTATTTGTATTTAAACTAGGAATTTTAATTTATAATAATAGTGATATATATAAAAGTCTGAATAGGAAAAACAAATATCGGGATTAACCAAGAAACTCTTATTAAATTTAGAGATGAAAAAATATTTTTAAGGACTTTAATTTTTTATTTAAAAAATTAAAGAATAAATAATAAAAAAATAAAAACTTGGTGAAAATAATTAAAGAATGTATTGCTATCTCCATCTTGTATGGAGTTTGTAATCTCTCCATTTTATGTGGAGTATTTAGTTGATTTTGCATTTGGTTTGTTTTTATTTGGACAGGCGTGCAATTTGTGAAAACTTATTAAATAGATGATAATAAATTGGATAGAATTAATTGAAATCAAAATCCCTAGTAGCTTTTAATCCTTGATTTCTTTCATCAAATTGTCTTGCTTGATTTCTTTTTATTTTCTTTTATTTATTTAAATTTAATTTCTTAAAAATAATTCTCCTTATTGTCGTCTAAATAATAGTAAGTTAACACAATTTTGGTATTTGGTACACAATCCTTGTGGACGATACTTTACTCATTCTTTATTACTTATCGCGATTTCGTGCACTTGTAAAGCCAGTTTGGGTCCAGAATTACCACCTCCAACTCCTGGGTATTGATGAAAAAAGATTACTGTGAATACCCAAATTTTGAGGCTCAAAAAGCCAGTTTTCCCGGACTGCAAACAGTCCAGCCGGACCGGAGGCCATTCAAAAAGTTCACCGAAAGTATGCCAATATGGTACTTGAAACGTCCAGAAAATTACGAGGATCACAGTACTGGTCCCGGAATATTTTTTGGAGGTCGGGAACTCCCGGAAAAACCTCCGGAACGAAAAGACTAGCCAGTCTGTCAGCGAAGGCGACGACAGCCGCCGGGAACGGCCGCGGCTGCCGCCGGCCAGGGCGGTGCCGGCCGCCGGACTCGGCGGCTCCGGCCGCCTGTCACGGCGGCGGCTGCCGTCGGCCAAGGCGGCACCGGCCGCCGGTCACGGCGGTGGCTGCCGCCGGACCCGGCGGCGCCAGCAACCGTCACGGCGGCAGCTGCCGCCCTCCAGCCCGGATTTGCCCTATAAATACAGCCCCGACACTCCGTTTTTTCTCACTCAGTCTGTGTTGATGGACGCTCCTTCTCCCCTATGCGGCAGCGGCTGCCGGACCCGGCGGCGCCGGCCGCCGTCACGGCGGCAGCTGCCGCCCTCCAGCCCGGATTTGCCCTATAAATACAGCCCCGGCACTTCGTTTTTACTCACTCAGTCTGTGTTGACGGACGCTCCTTCTCCCCTACGCTCCTTGCGATTCTTTACTGCTTTTCTGCATTTAACATAGGCTTTTATTATTTTGTTGTTGTGATACTTGGTCACTTAAATTAAATAAATCCTAAATTAATATTCCCTAAACGAGGAGCTTAATTTGGAGTTTTCAAGCTGAAGCTAAGAAGCGGCCGTCGATTAAATCAGGTACATAAACAAAACTCTGCCTATTTAATTTTAGCACTTCATGCATGTTTCTCTTCTACTCCTAATTCTACAACTGCATAAACGCATTCACGTCATCATTAGGCAGATAAACTGCCTCAATTAAATATGATTAAGCTTAAATGCCCGGTTAATTAATAATCGTGGTATTAAAGCCTAAATCCGACAATATTGGCTAAAAGTACCTAGTCAATTAATGACTATGGTATAATTGCCTTTATTTCGAACAGTCCGGCTTAAGTCCAATTAATCAATAATTGTGGCTAAATAGCCTTAATTAAACACGTTTTTTTTGGCAATAAATTGCCTATATTGCAATTCAATTGATCACTTTTGGCAAACAAATTGCCTGTAAGTAGATTAACCATTTTTAGCGACAAATCGCTTAAATCAAAATCTTTGGCAAAAATGCCTTGAATTAATCAATCTTTTGGCTGAAAGCCTTAAAATTAATCACTTTTAGCAACAATTGCCTAAATCAACTCATTTTGGCTAAAAGCCTTAAAATAATCAATTTTGGCAACAATCGCCTAAATCACAACATTTTTTGGCAACAAATTGCCTAAATCAACCTTTTTGGCTAAAAGCCTTAAATCAACATTTTTTTGGCAGCAAATGCCTAAATCAAATCAATCAATTTTTTGGCAAAATGCCTAAACAAAATGCACAAAGCATACACACACTCATGCATTAAGCATACCCATTCAAAGCCCTTTTAGAAAGGCCTATCGAACTACGTTGACTTTGATCTTCCATTCAAACGGAAGTACGTAGGCACGTTTGGGATTTAACCCCGAGCGGCAAGTTGAAATCACTTAAACATTCCATCGGTCCAATTACCTTGCAAAGCATTTATTTATTTGGTTAGTTCATCAGCATGACATAGTCTCGGGATCCACCTCGGGTTCGAAGATTGCGCCTTAGACATTGGGATAATTAATCTAGTAATTAGGTTAATTAAAATTGGAGTCAACTTAGGGTTTTTTCCTAGTTTACCCTAAAATAAATAAACAAGGTGGCGACTCATACATTCACGTGCATTTCTGCCCTTTGGTCATATGCATTTTTATGCCTATTTTCGGGGGAGGGGTTCACAGTTTGGCGACTCTGCTGGGGAGTAATTATGTAATCATTTTACATAAGGTGGACTACGATTGTTGAGTAAACTAACCTGCCCTTCTTTAGGGTATTATTTTACTATGCTTGGTTTTGCAGGGTACCCTAACATGAATCGAGTATTCTTTTTTTAAGAATACGAGATGAGGAAATTTGGACTCAATTTGTACAATTTAATTAAAACATTTTAACTTGTTGATTTATTTGCACGATTGAGAATCCTTTTCTCGATTGCATATAAAATGAATTTCAAATGAATTTCTTCTATTTCTGTTCAAACTTCTGAGTCTGGATAGCAAGTAGTGCTGATCGGCAGGTCTCTTTGATTATGTCGACGGACAGCCAAAGCGTCCTCCCTGTTACCGCAAACCATCCCTAATCCTTTTGGGGATGGCCCATGAGTATGCATACCGTTGGACCCACGCGAAACTCTTATTTTCACATGTGGTTAGGTATATCCATGCTCAAGGTTCAAGGGTCCCTTAATAAGCCAATTCTCTATTTGTGTCATAGCCTATAGAACCTATCCTTTAGGACTGTATGCACCCAATGATCTGAATCATATCATAAACGGATTATGACGTGATGTTGTACGCATTCATGACATATCATCACATTAAAAGGAACATAAAATACCCTTTTTAGTCATGCACAGTTGGACAAAGAGTCGATCTACTTCACTACCCTGATACATGAACCACTATACCCTAATCCCATTACCTTTATCTTATCAGGTACCCGCTGTTCGAGTGCCTATCCAAGTTCCAGTCACACCTACAGTGCTATCACCAACCTCACCAGCTTCACCAATCTCACCAGTTTCACCAACTTCACCAACTCCAACTGCACCAATGGCATCACTCAGTGACATCCAAAACCTCATTGAACAATTGGAAGCCATAATGAATGAGGCATTGGCTGCCCAAAGGACTGCCCTGATAGCTGAATTGGGTAATGGTAATGGAAATGGGACTTCGGCTGGGGGAAGTGGACCTGCTACCTCCAATCAGGGACCTGCTGCTGAACCAACAAACCCTACCCTTAACCTGGATGACATGCCCTCCAAAACTGCTTCTGAGCTGGAAGCTCAGAAAATGAGAGAAAAACTGGAACTATTGGAAAGGTCCATTACTGCCCTTAAGACACACAAGGAAGTGGTGGACATGGACTCCTTGTCCTTGTTTCCCGAAGCAAGACTGCCAACAAAATTCAAAATGCCCAATATGGACAAGTTTGATGGAACCACTTGTCCCAAAACGCACCTGAAAATGTATGTGGGTGCCCTTAACCCATTTGGATTAAGCAGCGAGCTCCTTGCTCAGTTGTTCCAACAATCTCTGACTGGTGCTGCTTTGAGGTGGTTTGTCAGCCTGGACCGGTCTAAGATGAAGACCTGGGAAGACATCTGCAATGCGTTTAATACGCAATACCACTATAATATGGAGGTTGATGTTACTCGGAGGGAACTAGAAACCATCAAACAGAAAAACAACGAACCCTTTTCCTCGTTCCTTACGAGTTGGAGGGCCAAAGCCGCCCAAATGATTAACCGGCCTTCTGAGCAAGAACAGGTGGACATAATTATAAAAAACCTGCAGCCTGTCCACCAATAACAATTACAGACCCAGTACCTACCAACGTTTCAGTCGCTCATTGCCACTGCTACGAAGGTAGAATATTTAATTCAAATGGGGCAATTGAAAGAAGACTCGGGAACCTCAAAATACAAGAAACCTAGCCAAGCTAGCAAAGTCCACGAAGTGGCAAGCATCACCCCCACGAATCCTTTCCGTGTGGGAAATATGAGAAATGGCTGTCAGTCAAGAAGAACATATACTGATCTCGGAATGCCAATCCTTTTAGTGTTCCGAGAGGCTATCAAAGCTAATTACATTAAGCCTTTGGAAGCCAGGCCACCACCCAACCCATTACCAAGGAACTACAGAACCGACGAATACTGTGAGTACCATCAGGGTAGTGGGCACAAGACTGAAGCGTGCTAGACGTGATAGGTGTTAATTCTATAGTGTTTTAATACAGTTTTTATTTGAATTTTAGTAAGTTTTATTGCTTTAATTTGATTTTAAATCACTTTTAGTATAATTATGTTCAAAAGCTTCCTTGATCTTTAATCCGCTTGATCTAAGAAAAAATTGCAGAAATTTGGCGCAGAAAAGAACTTTATAATACAAGGCACTTAGCTTCTAGCACGCCCAGGCCGTGCTAAAAAGCACAACCGTGCTAGAAGCCAAGGAAAACAAAGGAGAGACAGAAGAGAGCACGGCCAGGGTGTGCCAAAAGGCACGGCCGTGCTATAATGGGACCAGGGCGTGTCAAAGCATAGCACGCCCGTGACAACTCTAGGCAGACTTCCAGAGAAAAGCATGCCCTTGCCGTGCTAAGTGGCACGCCTGTGCCTTAATGCTTCGCTAGCCCGTGCTACCTAGCACACCCCGTGCTTCACTAGCCAGACTTCCAGACTAAAGCACACCCAGCCCGTGCAAGGAAGCACGCCCGTGCTGCGCAAGCGGAACCAGCGGGAATTTAATGCGCAAATCAAGCTTTTTCTCACATGGGCCGACCTCGGGGAGTTTCCTAAACACACTAAACAAGACCTGGACCTATTCTTGAGGAAAAAGGAGTCCTAATCAAGAAGAAATCAAGAACCTAAACAGTCATGATCTCCTATAAAGGATTTTGCACTAAATAAGGATTCTATTTCCTAAAAGGAGTAAAACTTGCCTTCAAAAAAACTCTATATAAAGAGAGGAACTTCTCCTAACAAGGAATCTCGTTTTTTATGCAATTTCCTTACATAATTCTTTCTTTCTCTCAAGATTTCAAGCATCAAAGAATTGTGCCAAGATTCAAGGAAGCCATCAACATAGTTGTGATACAGTTTTTATTCTAAACCCTTCATCTTGTTTCTTTCTTTATTGTCTTTAATTATGATGAATGATTCAAGTATGATTGAGTTTAATTTAATTACTATGTCTAGCTAAACTCTTATACTAGGGAATTGATGTAACTTAATTCGATTCCAGTTTATAATATTAGATTTATTCTTCCTTGTTCTTGTTATAACTTATTATTATGCTTAAGGCGTCCAGGCAGAAATTTTCCCCTGGATTGAATTATTTCAATAATTACATTCGGGAGAAGGGTTATTGATATGAAAAAGATAATAATTTACTTGAGAATAATAACTTGATGGGGAAGCTATATGGTTTGACTCAAGGGAGGTTTTCATAAGTTAATAAATTTTTAAGTTGTGAACTCACAAAACAACCATAAAACCTAATAATCTGATTTATGTTTAATTTCACTATTAAAGATAGGTAATTGAACTGGATTAGAATAACTAACAATAAATCGGGAGAGCTTCTTAGTGACTTTAGGGTTGTTCTCCTACTTGAACAATTAAAATTGATTAATGAACTAATAGAATAAGCTGGATAGAATTAAGTGAAATCAAATTCCCTAGTAACTTAATCCTCTGATTTCTTTTCACTTGAATTTTGTGTTTGATCTCTTCTATTTTTACTTTAAATTTTATTTACCTTACAGCGAATCTCCTTTATCGTCGTCTAAATAATAATAGGTTAACATAATTTTGGTAATTGATAAACAATCCCTGTGGATACGATACTTTCTTACTCTATACTACTTGTTGCGATTTCGTACACTTGCGAAAAACGCTGTCAAGTTTTTGGCGCCGTTGCCGGGGATTGGCATATCAATATCAATACGAATTACCCTGTTGTTAATTTAGACACTCTTTTTATTTTTACTTAATTTTCTCCTAAGAATTATTCCGGGTGTTTTATGCAAAGAAGATCGAGAAGGACTGAACCTCTAGTCTTTGATCCGGAAATTGAGCGAACTTGTCGTAGGCACAACGCTGCAAGAAAAACACGGGAAATAAAACCCGAACAAGAAGCAAACATGGCCAACGAAAACGAAAACATAAATGAAAACATAGTTGGACCACCACTTCAACATCCGGTCCGTACCTTGAGAGATTATACCACACCTAATTTGAATGGGACAACCTCAAGTATTACTAGACCTAGGGTAGAAGCCAATAACTTTGAAATTAAACCCGCAATCATCCAAATGCTCTCTACCTCGATCTAGTATGGGGGTTTGCCTAGTGAAGATCCTAATGCTCACATCACCAATTTTTTGGAAATTTGTGACACATTCAAACAAAATGGTGTTTCTGAAGATGCAATCAAATTAAGACTTTTTCCATTTACTCTTAGGGATAAAGCAAGATCCTGGTTACAATCGTGTCCCGCTGGGAGTTTTACTACATGGGATGAATTAGCTTAAAAATTCTTAGCTAAATTCTTTCCATCCTCCAAAACCACCAAGTTGCGCAATGAGATAATGACATTTGCTCATCATGATCAAGAGAGCTTGTATGTGTGAATACTCAAATTTTGACCTTGCTACAGTAAACAGTCCGGCCGGACCGAAGGCCATTTTGGACATTTACTGGAAGTATGCCAATATGTTACTTAAAACGTCCAGAATATCGCGAGGATCGCGGAACAGGTCCCGGAATATTTTTCGGAGGTCCGGAACTCCCACAAAGGCCCCCGGAGCGAGGCACGGTGTCCACACCGGCCACGGCGGCGCCTGCCGCCGGGCACGGCGGCAGCAGCCGCCCAGCCTGGGCGGCACCTGCCGCCCCACTTCCTGGGCAAGGCCTGCCGCCCAGCGCGGGCGGGCTGCCGCCCAGCGCCGCGCGGCGCGCTAGCGGGGCCTGCCGCCCAGCGCGGGCGAGGCCTGCCGCCCAGCGCGCGCGGGCGAGGCCTGTCGTCCCGCGCGGGCGAGGCCTGCCGCGCACGCGGGCGAGGCCAGCCGCCCAGCGCGCGCGGGGCCTGTCGCCCCGCGCAGGCGTGGCGTGCCGCCCAGCGCCCGCAGGGCCTGTCGCCCCGCTCAGGCGGGGCCTAGCCCCCCCACGCCACTGGGCGGCACCTGCCGCCAGCTTGGGCGACACCCTGCCGCCCAGACCAGGCGGGGCCTGCCGCCCCACCGACTGGGCGGCAGCTGCCGCGCTCCCAGGCGGCACCTCCCGCCCAGCGTGGGCGGGGCCTGCCGCCCCACCGACAGGGCGGCAGCTGCCGCCCTCCCGGGCGGCACCTGCCGCCCGGGACCCGAAAATGGCCTATAAATAGACCATTTTCAGCCTATTTCTGGTACCCCGGTCTGTGTTGACGGACGAATCCTTCTCCTTCTCACGCTCCTTGCGTTTTCTTTATCGCTTTTTGCATTTAATTTAATTTTTATTGCGTTTTTATTGTGATATTTGGACATTAAAATTAAACAAATTAAAATTAATTAATATTTCCTAAGCGAGGAGCTTAATCTGGAGTTAAGAAGCGGTCGTCGATTAAATCAGGTATGTAAACAAAACTCTGCCTATTTAATTTTAGCACTTCATGCATATTTCTCTTCTACTCTTAATAATTCTACAATTGCATAAATGCATTCACGTCATTATTTTTTGGTAAATAAACTGCCTTAATTAATTTGATTAAGCTTAAATGCCCGGTTAATCAATAATCGTGGTATTAAAGTTTAAATCCGACAATATTGGCTAAAGAGCCTAGTTAATTAATAACTATGGTTCGATTGCCTTTATTTCGAACAATCTCGCCTAAAAGTCCAATTAATCAATAATTGTGGCTAACGGCCTCATTTAATCACGTTTTTTGGCAACAAAATTGCCTACATTTAATTAATCAATTTTGGCAACTAATTGCCTACGGTCTAATCGACATTTTAGCAAACGAATTGCTTAAATCAACACTTTTTGGCCAAAGGCCTAAAATTAACCATTTTAGCGACAAATCGCGTTAAATCGACATTTTTGGCAAAATGCCTTTAAAATCAACCATTTTCGGCTCAAAGCCGTAAAATCGACATTTTTGGCAAAATGCCTTAAAATGAACCAATTTTCGGCCAAAGGCCTAAAATCAACCATTTTAGCGACAAATCGCTTAAATCGAACATTTTAGCAAACGAATTGCTTAAATCAACACTTTTTGGCCAAAGGCCTAAAATCAACCATTTTAGCGACAAATCGCGTTAAATCGACATTTTTGGCAAAATGCCTTTAAAATCAACCATTTTCGGCTCAAAGCCGTAAAATCGACATTTTTGGCAAAATGCCTTAAAATGAACCAATTTTCGGCCAAAGGCCTAAAATCAACCATTTTAGCGACAAATCGCTTAAATCGAACATTTTAGCAAACGAATTGCTTAAATCAACACATTTTGGCCAAAGGCCTAAAATCAACCATTTTAGCGACAAATCGCGTTAAATCGACATTTTTGGCAAAATGCCTTTAAAATCAACCATTTTCGGCTCAAAGCCGTAAAATCGACATTTTTGGCAAAATGCCTTAAAATGAACCAATTTTCGGCCAAAGGCCTAAAATCAACCATTTTAGCGACAAATCGCTTAAATCGAACATTTTAGCAAACGAATTGCTTAAATCAACACTTTTTGGCCAAAGGCCTAAAATCAACCATTTTAGCGACAAATCGCGTTAAATCGACATTTTTGGCAAAATGCCTTTAAAATCAACCATTTTCGGCTCAAAGCCGTAAAATCGACATTTTTGGCAAAATGCCTTAAAATGAACCAATTTTCGGCCAAAGGCCTAAAATCAACCATTTTAGCGACAAATCGCTTAAATCGAACATTTTGGTAAATTAATTGCCTAAATCAACTCATTTCGGCCAAAGGCCCTAAAATCAACCATTTTGGCGACAATCGCCTAAATTACACATTTTAGCAAACGAATTGCTTAAATCAACACTTTTTGGCCAAAGGCCTTAAAATCAATCATTTTGGCGACAATCGCCCAATCACATCATTTTGGCAAACAGATTGCCTAAATCAACCATTTTGGCTAAGAGCCTTAAAATCAACGACTTTGGCGACAAATCGCCCGACAACCGTTTTTGGCACAAATGCCTTAAAACCAACACATTTGGCGACGAACGCCTAATCGAATCAATCGATCCTTTGGCAAAATGCCTAAACAAAATGCACGAAGCATACACACTTATACACAAAGCATACACACTTATGCACAAAGCATACACACTTATGCACAAAGCATACACACTCATGCATAAAGCATACCCATTCAAAGCCCTTCAAAGAAGGCCTATCGAACTACGTTGACTTTGATCTTCCATTCAAACGGAAGTACGTAGGCACGTTCGGGATTTAACCCCGAGCGGCAAGTCGAAATCACTCAAACATTTCATTAATCCATCATTCACCTTGCAAAGCATTCATTCATCGGTTAGTTCATCAGCATGACATAGTCTCGGGATCCATCTCGGGTTCGCAGACTGTGCTTTAAACATTGGGATAATTAATCTAGTAACTAGGTTAATTAAAAATGGAGTCACTTAGGGTTTTTTCCTAGTTTACCCTAAAATAATTAAACAAGGTGGCGACTCACACACATTACGTGTATTTCTTCTCATACATCATATGCATCACATGCTTATGACATTTGGGGAAGGGGTTCACAGTATGAAGCTTGGGAAAGATTCAAGGACTTGTTAAGAAAGTGCCCCCATCACAGTTTGCCCAAGTGGTTACAGGTACAAACTTTCTATAATGCATTATCTCCTAACATCAAAATTACCTTAGATGCAGCTGCAGGTGGATCCTTTGAAAAGAAAGGAATTGATGAAGCATATGAATTGATAGAGGAAATGGCAAGCAATAGCCATTACCAAAACAGTACCGAAAGGAGAAGAACTGCAGGAGTCTATGAAATAGACGCCATTACAGCACTTAATGCCAAGGTAGATAACATGGTAAGGAAATTGGACATGTTAACTACTAATCCTGTAAATTCTGTCATGCAAATTTGTGATAGGTGCAATGGACAACATGGAATTGGAGAATGTGTCATGGACTCTTTAAATCCACAAACTTTGGAACAAGTGAACTATGTGATGAATCAAGGAAGAAAGAATTACCCTTATTCAAATTCATATGACAACAGGTTAAGGAACCATCCTAACCTATCCTATGGTAATCCTAACAATGCCTTGAATGCACCACCTGGTTTCCATCCTCCGGAAAAGAAATCTCATGACGACCTCCTCACTGCTCTTTCCAAATCACACATGGAGTTCATGAATGAAACTAGAGAAAACCATAAAATCCAGCAGGCCGCAATAAGGAATTTGGAAATTCAGTTGGGGCAATTTGCAAACATGATGGCATCTCGACCTCAAGGTACGTTACCTAGCAATACTGAAAAGAATCCAAAAGAACAAGTGCAGGCTATTACCTTGAGGAGCGGCAAACAATTAGATGAACCACCAAGGAAAGAAAAGGAAGAAAAAGAACAGCCAAAGGTGCCTATCATTGACTTGGAGGAAAAAGAAAAGGTAAAACCATATGTTCCCCCTGTACCCTTTCCACAAAGATTAAAGAAAGCACAAGATGACAAGAGCTTCCTCAAGTTCCTGGATGTGTTTAAGAAGCTTCAAATCAATATTCCTTTTGCTGAAGCTCTTGCACAAATGCCTAGCTATGCTAAATTCCTAAAAGATATCTTGAGCAAGAAACGAAGAATTGATGATCAAGAAACGGTAATGTTAACCGAGGAGTGCAGTGCGATTATCCAAAACAAACTGCCTCCAAAGTTAAAAGATCCAGGAAGTTTTTCTATCCCTTGTAACATTGGTAATCTTGACTTTGAAAAAGCTTTGGCAGATTTGGGTGCTAGCATCAATCTTATGTCCTATGAAGTTTTTAAGATGCTAGGTATGGGAGAACTCAAGCCAACAAGGATGTCTTTGCAACTAGCAGATCGTTCAATTAAATATCCTAGAGGGATTGTCGAAGACGTACTTATGAAGGTAGGTACATTCATCTTTCCTGTTGATTTTGTTATTCTTGACATTGATGAGGACAGGGAAGGATCTCTAATTTTGGGAAGGCCCTTTCTTGCAACTGCAAGAGCATTAATTGATGTTTATGAGGGTAAGTTGACCTTAAGAGTTGGACAGGAAGAAATTGTCTTTGATGTACTTAAATCGTGTAAACTTCCTATGGACTATGGAGACTGTTTTAGAATTGATGTTGTTGATGAATGTGTGGAAACCACTTTGCATGTTAAAAATAACACTAATGAATCAAGCATCTTGAATGAAAAAGAAAAGGAACTTCCTAAGCATGAACTGAAACAACTTCCACCTCATTTAAAACATGCATTCTTAGGTGAGAACCATTCTTTTCCTGTTATTATTTCTTCTCACCTAACGCTTGATCAAGAGGAAAGGTTGTTACAGGTTCTACGAAGGCACAAGAAAGTTTTAGGGTGGTCTATCTCGGATCTACAAGGAATAAGCCCAAGTGTGTGCATGCATAAAATCTTGATGGAAGAAGACTACAAACCTTCAATTGAGCACCAAAGGCGATTGAATCCTAACATGAAGGAGGTAGTCAAGGCTGAAATCATCAAACTCCTAGATGCCGGTATCATTTATCCGATTTCAGACAGTAATTGGGTAAGTCCTGTCCAAGTTGTTCCAAAGAAGGGAGGTATGACTGTTATCTCTAATGAAAACAATGAACTCATCCCCACAAGAACAGTCACAGGTTGGCGTGTGTGCATAGACTATAGAAAACTAAATAAAGCAACACGCAAGGACCATTTTCCCCTTCCCTTTATTGATCAAATGCTTGAGAGACTTGCAGGTTATCCTTTCTATTGTTTCGTAGATGGCTACTCAGGGTACTTCCAAATACCTATAGCCCCTGAAGACCAAGAGAAAACCACATTCACCTGTCCTTATGGCACTTTTGCCTACAGGAGAATGCCTTTTGGGCTATGCAATGCTCCTGCAACCTTTCAAAGGTGCATGATGTCCATCTTTTCTGATATGGTGGAAAAATTTATTGAGATATTCATGGATGACTTTCTTGTGTTTGGTTCTTCTTTCGATGCATGTCTTCATAATTTATCTATAGTAATGCAACGATGTGAAGATACTAACCTTGTGTTAAATTGGGAAAAATGCCACTTCATGGTTAGTGAAGGTATTGTCTTAGGGCATAAAATCTCTCAAAAAGGAATTGAAGTAGACAAGGCAAAGATTGAGGTAATTGAAAAACTACCTCCTCCTAACACAGTAAAAGGTATAAGAAGTTTTCTTGGGCATGCAGGGTTTTACAGGAGATTCATAAAGGATTTCTCAAAAATCACTAAACCTCTTTGCAAATTGTTAGTTAAAGATGTTCCATTTGATTTTGACAAAGAATGTTTAGATGCTTTTAACAGGTTGAAGAAGGAGTTAATCTCAGCCCCGATCATCACTACACCAGATTGGACTTTACCTTTCGAGCTTATGTGTGATGCTAGTGATCATGCTGTAAGAGCTGTGCTTGGACAGAGAAAAGACAAGAAGTTGCATGTTATTTATTATGCCAGTCGCACATTGAATGATGCGCAATTAAACTATGCAACTACGGAAAAAGAATTATTGGCTATTGTTTTTGCTTTTGACAAATTCAGGGCATATCTAATTGGAGCTAAAACAATCGTCTACACAGATCACTCCGCCATCAAATACTTGCAGGAAAAGAAAGATGCAAAGCCGAGACTCATTCGTTGGGTACTTTTATTGCAAGAATTTGACCTAGAAATTCGCGACAAAAAGGGGACCGAGAACCTCGTTGCTGACCATCTTTCCAGGCTTGAATTGGGGGAAGAAGATACAAGCGAGCTACAAATCAATGAAAGGTTTCCTCATGAGCAACTTCTTCTAGTAGCAAATGCTCAAACCCCCTGGTACGCTGACATAGTTAATTATCTTGTTTGCAGAATTCCTCCTCTAAATTTTTCTTATCAACAAAGAAAAAAATTTTTTCATGATATCAAATTCTACTATTGGGAGGAGCCATTTTTGTTCAAGTATTGCAGTGATCAGCTTTTCAGAAGATGTATACCGGAGACTGAAATAGAAAGTGTCCTTAAATTTTGCCATTCAATGGAATGTGGAGGTCACTTTGGAGCAAGCAAAACAGCTGCACGTATACTAGAAAGTGGTTTGTATTGGCCTAATCTCTTTAAAGATGCTTATAACTATGTTCGTCTTTGTGATCGTTGTCAAAGGTTAGGTAATATTTCGAAGAGACATGAGATGCCCTTAAATAGCATCCTTGAAGTTGAAATTTTCGACGTATGGGGTTTGGACTTCATGGGACCTTTTCCGCCATCATATTCAAATCAATACATTCTAGTGGCGGTGGATTATGTGTCAAAATGGGCAGAGGCTGTTGCTCTTCAAAATAACGATGCCAAAAGTGTAATGAGCTTCGTCAAGAAAAACATTTTCACAAGGCATGGCACTCCTAGAGCAATAATCACAGACGGAGGTAAGCATTTTTGTAATAAGTATTTAGATTCCCTTCTTGCAAAATATGGTGTCACTCATCGTGTAGGTACTCCATATCACCCTCAAACAAGTGGACAAGTAGAAGTCACTAACAGGGAAATCAAGAAGATCCTCGAAACCACTGTTGGACAATCACGAAAGGATTGGTCCAAAAAGTTAGACGATGCTCTATGGGCCTACAGAACGGCATTCAAAACACCTATAGGTATGTCTCCATATCGCATGGTGTATGGTAAGGCTTGTCATCTTCCTGTAGAGTTAGAACATAAGGCGTTTTGGGCCATTCAATTTCTTAACTTCAATGCAAAGGAAGTTGGTCAAAAGCGATTGTTACAGTTAAACATGATGGATGAAATGCGCCTCCATGCTTATGAAAGTGCCAAAATATACAAAGATCGCACCAAACAATGGCACGATAAGCGCATTATCATGAGGGATCTGAAGGTAGGCCAGCAGGTGTTGCTCTATAACTCTAGACTTCGGTTATTTCCTGGTAAGTTGCGCTCTAGATGGTCTGGACCATTCACAATCAAGGAAATCTTTCCTCATGGCGCGATTGAAATAGTGGATGGTAAGTCGAATCGAAGTTTCAAGGTAAATGCTCAACGTTTGAGAAGCTATTATAATGAAACCTTTGAACCCATCAAGACTACAATTGGTCTTGCCTAGCCTAAATTCAGATAAGTGCGTCGAACTTAACGACGTTAAACAAAAGTGCTCATGGGAGACAACCCATCTATTTTTATTAAATTTTCGTTTATTTATTTTTATTCCCTATTTTATTTGTCAAAGTCCCAAATTTTCTCCATAAGTGTTCTTCTGTTTAGTAAAGAGTTTTTGTAGGAAAAAGTGGAAATCCAGAACCAAGCACGCCCTAGCCATGCTAAGTGGCACGCTCAAGTCGTGCTACGAAGCAAGTCTCAACAAAGAAAACGCCCAAGTCGCGAGCGCGACATTCATATACGCGGGCGCGAGCGCGACATTCATATACGCGGGCGCGACAAGCAAATCTGAGTGTCAGAAGCAATTGGACTAGAAGACGCGAGAAGGCGCGAGCGCGATATTCATATGCGCGGGCGCGAGAAAGCACGTTTGAGAGGCAGAAAGTTTGCCAGCAAAATACGCGAGCGCGACTTTCATATGCGCGACCGCGAAAAGAACTTGAGAGGCAGGGACAAGCACGTCCCACGGCGTGCCAGATAGCACGCCCGTGCTATTCACAGACACTTTTCAATACGAGAGTCAGAGAAGAGCACGCCCGTGCCAGGTACGCCCTTTCTTTCGTTTTGCAGGTCAGAGGAGAGCACGCCCAGGCCGTGCTTATCAGCACGGCCGTGCCACGATCAGACACCCTCATTTATTGGCGCCCCTATTTAAAGAGCACGCCTCCAACCGCCCCACTGTCCATCTCGCACGCCCTAGCCGTCACCTCTTCTCTCTCAAACTTTCTCTCTTTTTCTCTTTTCTCTCTCAAATCCAACACCCTCCACACCAAATTTTCAAATAATCATCTCCAACCATGCCTCCTAGATACAAATGTAGCAGACCCGCATCCTCAGTTGCAACTCGAAAACGCCCAACTGCGCGATCCACCACAGCTCCTCAACCTCCTTCACCTCCAGCAATTCCTTTCGACTTTGCCTCATCAGAACAACAAGAAAGGTACACAAAATTATCTCTTCGGCCTATTTTATCGAATCGATTCATTGATGAAGCTGCTTTAGCACAAGTGGGTCTTAGAGATATTGTGTTAGAACCTCTTAGGCGAATAGGGTGGGGACAGTTTCTTGAAATGAAGGACTTAGTTTATGCTCCATTAACTCTAGAATTCTTAAGTTCTTATTCATCTTTTATCCGGTTTTTGCCTACATCTCCACCAAGCAAAATTCGTTTTAGGCGTCTTAGCCAGGATTTTGAACTGTCTGTGAATGAGATTAGCCAAATTTTCTGATTCCCCATAGAAAATAGTCAAATTCAAATTTCTAGTGATTTTAGTGCACGCAATACTTGGCGAGAATTTACCGGTGAAGTAAATTATAATCCTAGATATTCGAAAGCGTCAAAATTGAAAAAACCTTCCTCGCGGTATATTCATAAATTTTTGTCAAATACTATATTTAGAAGGAGTGAAAGTGATGGGGTGTTAGGTTTGAATGAGCTATATTTTCTATGGGCGATTGAGAATGGAGTCTTGTTGAATGTTGGGTATTGGCTCTGCCAGAGATTTGCAAAGGTGGCTCGAGCCGACTAAGGAGCTATAATGATGGGGTGTTTTGTAACCCGAATTGCTAGATATCTACAGGTTTGGAACCCGGCTAGGCCAATTTATGATAGTGTAGGAGGGGGGCGTGGTACCAGGCTGGATGTCGATGTTATGATTCATATGAAGTTGATTGAAAAAGTTGGGGATGCATATCGAGTAATAGGTGCCCCAGAGAATGATTCTGATGAGGAAGAAGCCGAGGCTGCAGGCGGTGCTGACATGGAGGAGGATATCCCTCCACCTTTTACTTCTTCTTTTGGTGCAGGTACATCGGGTGCTGGCCCATCGTTCTAAGGCACATCCAACATGTCAAATGATGAAGTCCTTGCAAGGATGATGTCTCGAATGGACCTCTTTGACACGCGCCTTAGCGGAATGGAAACAATGATCACAGACCGTTTCTAGTCCATTGAGATCATGAATGGCAGTCTTGATTCTAAGATGGACAACATGCAAGGACAACTGCAGACCATCCTCCAGTTTCTGCAGCCACCCCCACCACCAGAAAATTGATGGATTTCTCTTTTCTTTTCTGTTTTTGTTTATGTTTCTTTTGTTCTAATACATTGTCGTGGTTGTTTTCCCTTTTAACTTGTTTATTTGTTATGTGGATTTTTATAACCTCTTAGTAGTTTTTGTTCTTAATGTTTAGTTGCTCCTTTAGCTAAGACACTTTCCACCACCTTTCTATTGTATTGTTCAATACAATGTTGGTAAGTTTTTCTTCTTCTCTCTTACTGCTTTTCTTCAAGTAATGAAATAAGTTTGGGAAATTTATACACATTGGGGACAATGTGATTGATTGAATTGGGGGAAGGGAATTTTAGCTAAAAATTTTTGTTGTTTTTGCTTAACATGGTTGGAATGATTACAAGTAAGCTTGAAGATTCTCATGTCTAGTAATAAGTGTTAAACATAATTGATTCTCAATTCTAGCATATTTAAGTTTTGAATTTGAAATTTTGATTTAAATATGTTCATTGATCTAAATTATTTGTTTCTAGAGTTTTAAACACTGATTTTTATGAGAGTTATGATATATAGGTGTGTTTCACTCTAAAGTATTTTAAACCTCGGCATTCCTAGAACAAAACTTAGAAATCCCTTCGAGGCAAAAAAATTTAAATGTTTACGTTTTGAAAGAGATGATTTAGGCAATTTTTTGTTGAAACCTATATTTAGCCTAGACCACCTAAATTAAAAATATGACTCTTGAAACCAACTTTGAAGCCTAAAAACCGTAAATTTTTCTTCTTCACCCTCAATAAACCAAGCCATTAAAACCAAAATTCAATTTTCCTACCCTAAGTACAAAGGATTGTACGATTGAAAGATTCGATTTTTAATTAGAATGTAGCAACAAAAGAGGGAGAATTCATCAAATAATACTAGCAAATAAAGAAAAGAAGAAAGAATCAAGAAAGAGGCACATGAAAAGCAATCAAAAGAATTCAAGAAAAATAGAAAAAAAGGGCAAGGAAGAAAAGTGCCAAAATATTAAGAAAAAACCTTGTCCAAGATGCCTCTAGCTAGTAAGAAAGTTTCAAAACAAAGACACTCCCTAGAACTAGAAAAAGTTTAATTAAAATAGAATATTGAATGTTATACATCCTTTTGTACTCTTGTCTACATTTTATCCCTTTCTTTGATCAAGCAAAAGTTACACCAAGAAAGCCCCATTACAACCCAAAATAAAGACCTTCTGATCTTTTAATCGTATGCATTTATATCGTGGAGAAAGGATGACTAATTCTGCATATGGGAATGCCACTTTTGCTCTATAAATTGTCTTATTTTTAAATGCTTTAGATGATTCATGTCCTGTTTATCATAATTTGAATACGTATTAGTGTTGACAATCTCTTTAAACTTGTATTTTACTCAATGAACATGTTTTCTTCAAGAAATAAAAGACAAGCTTAAATGTGAATAGCATGGAGAACAATTGAGTCTATCCACTTATTTGCTAATCATGATATATTGAAAAGTTTATTGAGATCATCTTCAACCATGGTAAGCTAGTCATTTTCTTTTAGTTTTTTTTTCTACTTGAGGACACGCAATGGTTTAAGTTTGGGGAATTTTGATAGGTGTTAATTCTATAGTGTTTTAATATAGTTTTTGTTTGAATTTTAGTAAGTTTTATTGCTTTAATTTGATTTTAAATCACTTTTAGTATAATTATGTTCAAAAGCTTCCTTGATCTTTAATCCGCTTGATCTAAGAAAAAATTGCAGAAATTTGGCGCAGAAAAGAACTTTATAATACAAGGCACTTAGCTTCTAGCACGCCCAGGCCGTGCTAAAAAGCACAACCGTGCTAGAAGCCAAGGAAACCAAAGGAGAGACAGAAGAGACCACGGCCAGGGTGTGCCAAAAGGCACAGCCGTGCTATAATGGGACCAGGGCGTGTCAAAGCATAGCACGCCCGTGACAACTCTAGGCAGACTTCCAGAGAAAAGCACGCCCTTGCCGTGCTAAGTGGCATGCCCGTGCCTCAATGCTTCGCTAGCCCGTGCTACCTAGCACACCCCGTGCTTCACTAGCCAGACTTCCAGACTAAAGCACACCCAGCCCGTGCAAGGAAGCACGCCCGTGCTGCGCAGGCGGAACCAGCGGGAATTTAATGCCTAAATCAAGCTTTTTCTCACATGGGCCGACCTCGGGGAGTTTCCTAAACACACTAAACAAGACCTGGACCTATTCTTGAGGAAAAAGGAGTCCTAATCAAGAAGAAATCAAGAACCTAAACAGTCATGATCTCCTATAAAGGATTTTGCACTAAATAAGGATTCTATTTTCTAAAAGGAGTAAAACTTGCCTTCAAAAAAACTCTATATAAAGAGAGGAACTTCTCCTAACAAGGAATCTCGTTTTTTATGCAATTTCCTTACATAATTCTTTCTTTCTCTCAAGATTTCAAGCATCAAAGAATTGTGCCAAGATTCAAGGAAGCCATCAACATAGTTGTGATACAGTTTTTATTCTAAACCCTTCATCTTGTTTCTTTCTTTATTGTCTTTAATTATGATGAATGATTCAAGTATGATTGAGTTTAATTTAATTACTATGTCTAGCTAAACTCTTATACTAGGGAATTGATGTAACTTAATTCGATTCCAGTTTATAATATTAGATTTATTCTTCCTTGTTCTTGTTATAACTTATTATTGTGCTTAAGGCGTCCAGGCAGAAATTTTCCCCTGGATTGAATTATTTCAATAATTACATTCGGGAGAAGGGTTATTGATATGAAAAAGATAATAATTTACTTGAGAATAATAACTTGATGCAGAAGCTATATGGTTTGACTCAAGGGAGGTTTTCATAAGTTAATAAATTTTTAAGTTGTGAACTCACAAAACAACCATAAAACCTAATAATCTGATTTATGTTTAATTTCACTATTAAAGATAGGTAATTGAACTGGATTAGAATAACTAACAATAAATCGGGAGAGCTTGTTAGTGACTTTAGGGTTGTTCTCCTACTTGAACAATTAAAATTGATTAATGAACTAATAGAATAAGCTGGATAGAATTAAGTGAAATCAAATTCCCTAGTAGCTTAATCCTCTGATTTCTTTTCACTTGAATTTTGTGTTTGATCTCTTCTATTTTTACTTTAAATTTTATTTACCTTACAGCGAATCTCCTTTATCGTCGTCTAAATAATAATAGGTTAACATAATTTTGGTAATTGATAAACAATCCCTGTGGATACGATACTTTCTTACTCTATACTACTTGTTGCGATTTCGTACACTTGCGAAAAACGCTGTCAAGACGCTCAAGAACTGCATCCAAGACCTGGTGGACAACGGTTCAATTATTCCAAGGAGTAAGCCAAAAATTAGTACTAATCCCTTACCAAATCACGGGGTAAATGCTATTGTTGCTGACCAGGAATTGATCGATCCTTTCGAGCTATTCCTAGAAATGAATGAAATCTGTGTCCTGGATCTGAATGACCTAACTGAAGAGGTTGATGCTAGAACCAGGAGGGGAAGAAAGGAGAGTATACAGATGCAGCCTTACCTTTTGACTCTGAATGGTCACTTCTGCAAACCGGGAGAAACAGCTCCTTACTGTGGCTTCCAAGAACCATTTTGCTGCCCGACTGCTAAGAGGATGCTGCCTGGGCTAGAAATATTCTCTGATGTCTGGGGCAACAAGCCCGAAACAATAACTGAACTGGAAGTGGAAGACTTCATGCAGCCCAGTCTCTTTGACGAGGTTGCGGTCATTATAGGAAGTGATGGGAACCAAGACCTGCCGAGCCTGATCAAGCCGTACGAAGGGCCTCTCACCAACTGGTACACCGAGGAGGAGCGCACTACTGATAAACCCCCTCTCGAGTCAAACCTAGAGTCTGTAATCAAGTCCTGTACTGAGTCTGAGTCTGACCCCGAGTCAGAGTCCAGTTCTAGTTCTGAGTCGTCTGTGTCGGATTTAGAAAATCCAGATTTCAAATTTGATGTAATTTTTGAGGACGATTCCGCCCTAATCAATAAGAGCTTGCAAATTATTGGCTACCCCTCGTGTCTATCTTTCCAAGAATTTCCAAGCAAAAATAATGAAAAAGAAATAAACGAAATAAAAAACGAAAAAGAAAAAATAATAATTGGCAAAGAAGAAAATGAGCATACATACATTGCATCTGACTGTGTGAACAGGGAACAGGTCATTGAATGCTTGAAGAAGTTTGTCGATTGCTTCATGTGGAAGGCAAGTGACATCACGGGAATTGACCCGGCAATAGCGGTGCACAAGATTCCAGTATACCCTGAGGCTAAGCCAGTAAAACAGAAGCTAAGGAGGCTGAAAACAGAATGGTCCTTGAAAATCAAGGAGGAAGTAGCCAAGCAACTGGAGAATAAGTTCATAGAACTTATTGCCTACCCGACGGGGTTAGTAAATATTGTGCCGGTGCCGAAGAAAGATGGCAAAGTCAGAATGTGTGTGGATTACCAGGATTTGAATAAAGCATGTCCGAAGGATGACTTCCCTCTGCCGCATATTGACCTATTGGTGGACCGAATGGCTGGACACGAGATGGTCTCCTTGATCGATCTCACTGTCGGGTACAATCAAATAATGATGCATTTGCCAGACAAAGAGAAAACGGCATTCATCACGGAGTGGGGAACCTACTGCTACAGGGTTATGCCTTTTGGGCTCAAAAATGCCGGGGCAACCTATCAAAGAATGGCAACGACTATCTTCCATGACATGATTCACAAAGAAGTAAAAGTGTATGTGGACGATATGGTTGTTAAATCAAAAACAGCTGAAGAACATACAACAGCACTTGAGAAGTTCTTCCTTAGACTTCGAAAGTACAATTTAAAGCTCAACCCGGCAAAATGTCTGTTTGGAGCTACATCCGGAGTATTTCTAGGGCATGTGGTCAGTCGGAAGGGCATAGAGATTGACCCTTCAAAAGCCAAAGTCATTTTGGAAATGCCGGCACCGAAGACGGAAAAGGAAGTTCGGGGTTTCCTGGGGAAGGCTACAGTACATCAGCCGGTTCATTAATCAATTGGCCGATACTTGTGGTTCGATCTTCAAATTACTCAGGAAAGGAGCAGCCATCAAATGGAATGAGGATTGTCAGAAAGCTTTCGACCAAGTCAAGCAATATCTGTTATCCCCGCCAGTTTTACAGCCACCAAGGCTAGGAAAGCCTTTGCTATTGTACCTATCAGTGACAGAAGAAGCGATGGGTGCAATGCTAGCTCAACAAGCGGAAGATACACGGGTAGAAAATGTCGTGTATTACCTCAGCAAAAGGATGCTAGACTACGAGCTAAAATACAATAAGAAAGAGAAGTTGTGTCTGGCTCTAGTTTGGGTTTGTACAAAGCTGCAGCACTACCTCTCGTCCTACACCACATACGTTATTTCTGAATCGAACCCCTTGAAATTTCTTATGGAGAGGCCGGTTCTTGACAGTAAGATGGCTAAGTGGGTGTCGGTGCTCGCAGCCTATGATTTAAAATTTGTACAACGGAAAGCAGTGAAAGGCGGAGCCTTGGCTGATCAATTAGCAGAATTATCGGTCGAAGACCAAATGCCGGAGGTAGAATTTCCTGATGAAGACTTGTTGAGTTTGGAAAGTGAAGTCTGGGAAATGTACTTCGATGGAGCTTCAAACTACCATGGAAATGGGGTTGGAGTCGTATTCAAAACTCCTTGTGGAGAATACGTCCCAATCGCAGTCAAATCAGATTTCGAATGCACCAACAATGAAGCCGAGTATGAAGCTTGCATAAAGGGGTTAGAAGCAGCCCTGGACAAGGAAATAAAGGTCCTCAAGGTTTTCGGGGACTCCAATCTAATAGTCTCCCAAGCTTTGAGAAAATGGAAAATTAAGGAAAAGCGTTTGGTTCCTTACCTACAACGCTTGGACGAATTGGCTCAGCAATTTGAGGGTTTATCCTTCCACTACCTGCCGCGAGCCAAAAATCAATTTGCTGATGCTCTGGCTACTTTAGCCTCCATGGTTAATGTAGGGGGAGACCAAGTCATTCGACCTCTGACAGTTCAGCTACAGAAACAGCCAGCACATATCATGAATTTGGTGGATGACAAGCCCTGGTATTGGGATATACAGAATTATCTTCAAAATGGAGCCTACCCTGAGGGATCCACCAAGACTGATCAACGGATATTGAGACAGTTAGCATCCGGATATTTCCTTACTGGGGGAATTCTGTATAAAAAAAGTTGGAATGGCCTGCATCTAAGGTGCGTTGATGAGGGAGAAGCTCAAACCATTATGGATTCCTTACATAATGGGCAGTCTGGTCCACACATGCACGGGATAGCCTTGGCTCGAAAAATCGTGAACCTGGGTTATTACTGGTCAACCATGAATGCAGATTGCGTGAGGCACGCGCAGAAGTGCCATGAGTGTCAAATTTTTGCTAAGCTGCAAAGACAGCCTCCGGTCAATTTGAATCCTATTACTTCACCATGGCCTTTCGCAACTTGGGGCATAGACGTGATCGGAAAAATCCACCCAAAGGCTTCCAATGGCCATCAATTCATCCTTGTTGTTGTAGATTATTTCACTAAGTGGATCGAAGCAGCCTCTTATTCGGTTTTGAATGCCAAGAAGGCAGCACAGTTCGTTCGTACTAACATCCTTTGTCGGTACGGAACGCCATTTGAAATCATCACTGATAACGGGTCCCACTTTCAAAGTGAATTTTCTGACCTACTGAAGCAAAAGAAGATTCAGCATCACAAGTCTTCACCCTATCGGCCACAAACAAATGGGGCTGTGGAGGCTGCAAATAAGGCTATAAAGGTCATTCTACAAAAGACAGTTCAAAAGCATAAAGCTTGGCACGAACAATTACCAAATGCCTTATGGGGATACAGCACTTCAATCAGAACGCCTACCGGGGCAACCCCATATTCCTTAGTGTATGGTATGGAAGCAGTGTTGCCTATCGAGCTGGAAGTTCAGTCAGCGAGGATTATCCGGGAAAGCCAGATCAGCGAAGCAGATTGGGCTAAGAATTATCATTTGCAACTCTTGGGTATGGACGAAAAACGATTGCAAGCGATCCACCAAACTCAAGTTTACCAGAGAAGAATGGCACGACATTTTAATAAGAAGGTCAAAGACCGAAAACTGGAAGAAGGTTGTTTGGTCCTGAAGGAAATTAGACAGCCAATCATAGACCCACGTGGGAAGTTTCGTCCTCATTGGGCTGGACCCTATGTGTTGAAGAAAATATTGTCTGGCGGAGCCGTCATTTTGACTGATTTGGATGGTTTGGAATTCACTAATCCATGTAATTTAGATCAGTTAAAAAGATATTTTGTATAATAAGCATTACATAATGTAAAAAGAGCTACATTAAACCTGATTCTCCTCGGATAAAAAGAAATTATGTATCGGAGATATGTAGGCAGCCCTCATTGGGCGCGGTCTAAACATTAATGGAAAAATCGTTTCATAATTCATTCTTCTTTGCCAAAAAAAAAAAAGTGAAAAAAAAAGAGAAAAACCCGCTAAGTCGAAAACCCAGAAAGGGCGGCTTAGGCAAAAGTCGGGGCCCGCTAAGTTGAAAACCCGAAAAGGGCGGCTTAGGCAAAAATGGGTAGCTCGCTAAGTTGAAAACCCGAAAGGGCGGCTTAGGCAAAAATTAGAGCTGGAATAAATAAAGTTGGAAAATGTTTGGAAAGCTTAAAAGTCAAATGACATTCCCAATTAAAGCAATAAAGTCAAACAGTCCGAAGTCAAGCAGAAAGCAAAAGATCCAAGAAAAATAAATAAATAATGAAGTCTAAGTCCAAGTCCAAAGCAAAAAAAAAAACATACATCCAAAATCCAAAGTCAAAGTCCCGAATTAAAAGTCAAAATAAGGGAAAAACAACAAAAGTCCAAAACCTATAAGAGTCTAGGTGTCCCGTCACCTCCGTGGGGCAATATCCTCCGAGTCGTCCCTAGCCGCTGAACTCTCTCCAACCTCGCCTGTCCGAGGAACCAACAGAATCTCCTCATCAGTCCCAACCTCATTATCAGCGTCAGCCTGAGCCCAACCTTCAAGTACACTCAGCAGTGCGTTCCTTCTTGGCCTTTCAACCGGCCAGACAACGGCAATGAACCAGGTCCGATACTCAGGAGAAGTCTGGACACCGGCAGGATTAGGTAAAGGCCTAACCATGTGATGGTCTCTAGCCCAAGCCCTAAGGACGGCTCGGGTAACACCCGGAGTGATGGCTGAATCAGCTGAAATGCCATCCACAATCGGAAAAGTCTGGTCTATCCCCATCTGCCTCAAAACGCGCGAAGCGCAGTACCAAGTACAGTGTGTAAGGCCTAAAAGGTAAACCCGAGTATGGCGGGAGCTAACCTGGATAAAACGGGTGATGTCATACCAGGAAATGAACCACAGTACCTCGTTTGGACCCAACTTAATCAGCCATGAGGCCCATGCATCAGTAGACGGATGAGTGATCCAGATCCTCCGCATACGATACTGAGAGGGGTTGTAAGGCAAGAAAGTAGGAGCAGCAACCACTTGGAGGTGGTCCTTTAACCAAACCTGAGTATAGATCCTTTCTATTACGAAGGAATGAACCAAAGGAAAGAAGAGACAATAAGCAATAGGAGATAGACCGTACCTCCCCAAATTGATCTTTTCTACCTTGGAGAGACTCTTAGTCCAATTGTGCATGCATGCTAATAAAACAGTAAGTGCAGGAAAAAAATTCACATTTGGCCCCAAAGGCCCAAAAATTCACATTTTGGCTCCTAAGACCCAAAAATTCCCAATTTGGCCACAAAGGCCCAAAAGTTCACAATTTGGCCCCAAAGGCCCAAAAATTCACATTTTGGCCCCTAAGGCCCAAAAATTCCCAATTCGGTCACAAAGGCCCAAAAGTTCACATTTTGGCCCCTAAGGCCCAAAAATTCACATTTGGCCCCAAAGGCCCAAAAATTCACATTTTGGCCCCTAAGGCCCAAAAATTCCCAATTCGGCCCCTAAGTCCCAGAAATTCCCAATTCGGCCCCTAAGGCCCAGAAATTCCCAATTCGGCCCCTAAAGCCCAGAAATTCCCAATTTGGCCCCGAAGGCCCAGAAATTCCCAATTTGGCCCCAAAGGCCAAAAAATACCCATCTTGGCCCCTAAGGCCCAAAAATTTCCAATTTGGCCCCGAAGGCCCAAAAATTCTCAATTTGGCCCCAAAGGCCCAAAAACACCCAATTTGGCCACAAAGGCCCAAAAATTTCCAATTTGGCCCCTAAGGCCCAAAAGTTCACACCTTGGCCCTAAAGGCCCAAAAATGCCCAATTTGGCCACCAAGGCCCAAAAATTCTCAATTTGGCCCCAAAGGCCCAAAAACACCCAATTTGGCCACAAAGGCCCAAAAATTTCCAATTTGGCCCCTAAGGCCCAAAAGTTCACATCTTGGCCCTAAAGGCCCAAAAATGCCCAATTCGGCCACCAAGGCCCAAAAATTCTCAATTTGGCCCCAAATGCCCAAAAATGCCCAATTTGGCCACCAAGGCCCAAAAATTCTCAATTTGGCCCCAAAGGCCCAAAAATGCCCAATTTGGCCATAAAGGCCCAAAAATTCTCAATTTGGCCCCAAAGGCCCAAAAATTCTCACATTTTGGCCCCTAAGGCCCAAAAATTCCCAATTTGGCCCCTAAGGCCCAAAATTCCCAATTTGGCCACAAAGACCCAAAAATTCACATTTGGCCCCAAAGGCCCAAAAAAATTTTCACATTTTGGCCCCTGAGGCCCAAAAATTCACATTTGGCCCCAAAGGCCCAAAAAAAATTTTCACATTTTGGCCCATAAGGCCTAAAAATTCCCAATTTGGCCACAAAGGCCCAGAAATTCACATTTTGGCCCCTAAGGCCCAAAATTCCCAATTTGGCCACAAAGGCCCAAAAATTCACATTTGGCCCCAAAGGCCTAAAAAAATTTTCACATTTTGGCCCGTGAGGCCCAAAAATTTCCAATTTGGCCACAAAGGCCCAGAAATTCACATTTTGGCCCCTAGGGCCCAAAATTCCCAGTTTGGCCACAAAGGCCCAAAAATTCATATTTGCACCCAAAGGCCCAAAAAATTTTCACATTTTGGCCCCTAAGGCCCAAAAATTCCTAATTTGGCCACAAAGGCCCAAAAATTCACATTTTGGCCCCTAAGCCCCAAAATTCCCAATTTGACCACAAAGGCCCAAAAGTTCACATCTTGGCCCCTAAGCCCCAAAAAAAAAAAAAAAAGAAAAAAATCAAGGAAATAGCCAAAAGGCGGGTCTTCTGGACGCGTCCGATTTTCGCCTTCAAAATTTGTGTTTCAGACAACCACCGAACCCCATAAATCATTTTTATGGTTGCCAGTGGGGGGCAACTGTGAATACCCAAATTTTGAGGCTCAAAAAGCCAGTTTTCCCGGACTGCAAACAGTCCGGCCGGACCGGAGGCCATTCGGAAAGTTCACCGAAAGTATGCCAATATGGTACTCGAAACGTCCGGAAAATTACAAGGATCGCAGAACTGGTCCCAGAATATTTTTTGGAGGTCGGGAACTCCCGGAAAAGCCTCCGGAACGAAAAGACTAGCCAGTGCGTCGGCGAAGGCGACGCCGGCCGCCGGGCACGGCGACGGCTGCCGCCGGCCAGGGCGGCGCCGGCCGCCGGACTCGGCAGCTCCGGCCGCCTGTCACGGCGGCGGCTGCCGCCGGCCAAGGCGGCAGCTGCCGCCCTCCAGCCCGGATTTGCCCTATAAATACAGCCCCGGCACTTCGTTTTTACTCACTCAGTCTGTGTTGACGGACGCTCCTTCTCCCCTACGCTCCTTGCGATTCTTTACTGCTTTTCTGCATTTAGCATAGGCTTTTATTATTTTGTTGTTGTGATACTTGGTCACTTAAATTAAATAAATCCTAAATTAATATTCCCCAAACGAGGAGCTTAATTTGGAGTTTTCAAGCTGAAGCTAAGAAGCGGCCGTCGATTAAATCAGGTACATAAACGAAACTCTGCCTATTTAATTTTAGCACTTCATGCATGTTTCTCTTCTACTCCTAATTCTACAACTGCATAAACGCATTCACGTCATCATTAGGCAAATAAACTGTCTCAATTAAATATGATTAAGCTTAAATGCCCGATTAATTAATAATCGTGGTATTAAAGCCTAAATCCGACAATATTGGCTAAAAGTACCTAGTCAATTAATGACTATGGTATAATCGCCTTTATTTCGAACAGTCCGGCTTAAGTCCAATTAATCAATAATTGTGGCTAAATAGCCTTAATTAAACACGTTTTTTTTGGCAATAAACTGCCTATATTGCAATTCAATTGATCACTTTTGGCAAATAAATTGCCTGTAAGTAGATTAACCATTTTTAGCGACAAATCGCTTAAATCAAAATCTTTGGCAAAAATGCCTTGAATTAATCAATCTTTTGGCTGAAAGCCTTAAAATTAATCACTTTTGGCAACAATTGCCTAAATCAACTCATTTTGGCTAAAAGCCTTCAAATAATCAATTTTGGCGACAATCGCCTAAATCACAACATTTTTTTGCAACAAATTGCCTAAATCAACCTTTTTAGCTAAAAGCCTTAAATCAACATTTTTTTGGCAGCAAATGCCTAAATCAAATCAATCAATTCTTTGGCAAAATGCCTAAACAAAATGCACAAAGCATACACACACTCATGCATTAAGCATACCCATTCAAAGCCCTTTTAAAAAGGCCTATCGAACTACGTTGACTTTGATCTTCCATTCAAACGGAAGTACGTAGGCACGTTTGGGATTTAACCCCGAGCGGCAAGTTAAAATCACTTAAACATTCCATTGGTCCAATTACCTTGCAAAGCATTCATTTATTTGGTTAGTTCATTAGCATGACATAGTCTCGGGATCCACCTCGGGTTCGAAGATTGCGCCTTAGACATTGGGATAATTAATCTAGTAATTAGGTTAATTAAAATTGGAGTCAACTTAGGGTTTTTTCCTAGTTTACCCTAAAATAAATAAACAAGGTGGCGACTCATACATTCACGTGCATTTCTGCCCTTTGGTTATATGCATTTTTATGCCTATTTTCGGGGTAGGGGTTCACAATTACAAGCGATCCACCGAACTCAGGTTTACCAGAGGAGAATGGCTAGGCATTTTAATAAGAAGGTCAAAGACCGAAGATTGGAAGAAGGTTGTTTGGTCTTGAAGGAAATTAGACAACCAGTCATAGACCCACATGGGAAGTTCCGCCCTCATTGGGCTGGGCCCTACATTCTAAAGAGAATACTATCCGGCGGAGCCGTCATTTTGACTGATTTAGATGGTTTGGAGTTAACGAATCCATGTAATTTAGATCAGTTAAAAAGATATTATGTGTAATTATAATCATTGCATGATGTAAAAAAGAGCTACATTAGACCTGATTCTCCTCGGAAAAAAGAAATTATGTATCAGAGATATGTAGGCAACCCTCTTTGGGCGCGGTCTAAACATTAATGAAAAAAATCATTTCATAATTCATTCTTCTTTGCCAAAAAAAAAAAAAAAAGAGGAAAGAGAAGAGAAAAAGTGCAAAAAAGAAAAAAAGAAAAACCTGCTAAGTTGAAAACCCGAAAAGGGCGGCTTAGGCAAAAGTCGGGGCCCGCTAAGCTGAAAACCCGAAAGGGCGGCTTAGGCAAAAATGGGTAGCTCGCTAAGCTGAAAACCCGAAAGGGCGGCTTAGGCAAAAGTTAGAGCTTGAGTAAATAAATTGGGAAATGCTTGGAAAGCCCAAAGGCCAAAACTGTAATGTCATTCTGTCAAGCAAAAGAGTCCATACAGTTCAAAAAACAAAATAAAAAAACAATATAAAAGTCTAAGTCCAAACAAAAACATACATCCAAAGAAAAAAATCCAAAGCCAAAATTCCAGAGTCCAAAAAAAAAAATCTAAGCGTCCCGTCGCCTACGTGGGGCAAGATCCTCAATGTCGTCTTTAGGTGCTAAACCCTCTCCAACCTCGCCTGTCCGAGGAGCCATCACAATCTCCTCATCGGTCTCGTCCGCATCACTGGTCCCAACCTGAGCCCAACCCTCAAGTGCACTCAGCAGTTCGTTCCTCCTTGGCCTCTCAATCGGCCAAACAGCAGCAATGAACCAGGTTCGGTACTTTGGAGAAGTATGAATGCCGACAGGATTAGGTAGGGGCCTAACCATGTGGTGATCTCTAACCCAGGCCTTAAGGATGGCTCGGGTAACACCCGGAGTAATAACTGAATCAACAGAAGTGTCATCCACAATCGGAACAGTCTGGTCTATCCCCATCTGCCTTAAAACGCGCAAAGCACAGTACCACGTGCAATGGGTAAGGCCTAGCAGGTAAACTCGGGTGTGGCGGAAGCTAACCTGGATAAAGCGGGTGATATCATACTAGGAAATGTACCACAGCACCTCATTTGGACCCAACTCAATCAGCCATGAGGTCCATGCATCAGTAGACGGATGAGTGATCAGGATCCTCCGCATACGATACTGAGAGGGGTTATAAGGCAAGAAAGTAGGAGCAGCAACCATTTGGAGGTGGTCCTTTAACCAAACCTGAGTATAGATCCTTTCTATTACGAAGGAAAGAACCAAAAGAAAGAAGAGACAATAAGGAAAAGGAGAAAGGAAAATACCTGAAGAATGATCGGAGAGACAGTCCAATTGTCAAAACCCAAGGCGGCTCTGTCAAGACTTCGGATAGTCTCGACTAGCACAATACCGCCGATGCAGCCCATGTCCTCCATCTGACGAATTATCGGACAGAATCGTAAATCTCCAAAGCTTGGGTCCTTATTAAACAAGAAACCCGCCAATAAGCAAAAAACAAAAGCCCGCATCCTCAGCCTCATCCAGTCTGGGTCATCTGGTCGAGTCTCTAAAAATTCATCAATCCGTGGTAGCAGAATTGCCTTCTGGTCATCCACAACCATGGCCCTAGCCTGTGGCCGGCTGAACTGGAATAGACTTTCAAACGACCGCATATACCCAATTTTGACCTCATGTCTAACCGAAGGGGCATTGGGATCGTACCCTATAATCATGCAGAATTCCTCAAAGAGAGGACACATTTCCTCCATCATGGCACCGAATCGAAAAACGTGGGCCTCCGGGTCCCAAAATCTGATGCAGGCCTGTAAAAAAAATCCCAGTCTATAACCACTTCCCTAAGGGTAGCAATAGGAGATAGACCGTACCTCCCCAAATTGATCTTTTCTACCTTGGAGAGACTCTTAGTCCAATTGTGCATGCTGTGGTTATAAAAGGGATTCATTTTTTGAAAAAAGATCAGAAATTGGAAAAAAAAATTGAGAAAAAAAAATCCCGTTTTTTTACAAATCAAAATGGATAATCATGCATACATATAAAATTTTCAGTACTAACCAAGTGCAGGTACAATCAAAGTACAGTACAGAAATACAAAAAAAAAAATACAAACAACAACAGGAAAAAAATCTGGCAATGACAGCATCAGCGACGGGGTCTCCTCCTCCTCTGATCATCAAAGGCCCTCAGAGTCCAGGCCGAAGAAAGCTCCTGCTCCATCCCGAGAATCAACTCCATCATCTGACTAACCAAGCCGTCAGGAACCTAGAAATCATGCAGGAAACACAAGTCAATATTAAATCTTTTACGAATCCTTTTTGTGAAAGATTTATCAGCCATTACCTCATTAATGGAGTCGGAAGGGAGATTCCAACGATTCACATTAGTCAGGGAAACCTCCCGAAAAGCTAAGGTACCGTCCGAAGTATGATAAGAGATGCTGTACGGAAGATGTAAGTTGGCCAGATCTGGGTGAATAGACCCAGTAGCATCTGTGACGGCAAGAGGAGCCTTGGAAGGACCTGTCGAACGGCTAGGCCCAGCCCAAGATGGACCCTCAACCTGAGTGGAAGAAGAAGGATCGGTTAGAGGCCTCCTCCTTGGAGTCCTAGTCGAGGGACCCGAAGCCCGAGAAGAATTGGTGTCAAGGGGCTGGGAAGGTGCCGATCTCTGAATGCTATCAAGCTGAGATCCAATGGGCTGCATCAAAAAGACTCTGCAGAACTCGTCATAATCTCCCCCCAGGATGAACTCCACATGTGGAACACCCTCAGTATGAGCATCGGTGAGCGTCATCTGCTTGCCCGCTCGCATGTCCTCGGGAGGTGGATAAGGACAGAACGGCAGCCTCTTATCTGAAGGTCTACCCTCTCGCCCAAGTAATATCGTCTCAAGACGGGGTGCGACAGAACGACTCTCCGCCGAGACAAGGCATCCGACCGCTGGAAGTGGGGATCAGCCTGAATCCAACTCTGTAGACGGGCAGTCATCGCCCCCACCTCAACCTATGAAAGATGCAAATGTGTTAATAAATCCTTTTTATTTAACATATTTAAGAATTGCTAAGCATTTACCTGCTCCAGAGTGCAAGTATCAAAAAAGGTCCTTAGATCCCTCAGTAATTTTTTGCGCCGAATGGTATGAAGGTTTGATCGGTACCATCTCCAAGCCGAAGGCACCAGTCCCAGCCCAAGATCAGCACGAATGAGCTCTGGGCGAGTATATGGGAAGTACTCGAATGCCCAAGTCTGCAAAAAAAAAAAAAAAAAAAAAAAAAAAAAAAATCAATGAGGAAAAATCAAGAATAACAAACAGAAAGACACAAAAAGGGGAATGTTCTTTACATTAGCTCCCAAAAGTAGTAAGTCCCACTGACTTTACAGTGGTGCCGCCTCAGATCGCACATGTCGTCATATATGCGGCTCAAAATAGCCCCGGCCCAGTCATACTCCTGAAGGTGGGCCAAATCTTCCAAGCTTTTCAAAATGGAAGGGTTGAATTTTTCCTTCCTGTTGGACCAGAATGTCGAAGCAAAAAGTAGCAGCAATGTGAATCTAGCCACCTTGGTAGCCGTCAGGTCTCCCTGTCTGAATCTAGCATATATGTCAGGGGCTTGGAGGGACAGCCAGCGTCTGGAAACGCTCAAAACTGGTGTGGAAGAACTTGGCCAGACAATCCGAGCCAGGTCGATCCCAATCAGCTCCACCATCCGGTCCGGGGAGATCTCTGTCCTCCAGTCATCATATAACTTGATCGCCCGAGTGCCAAAGGGGATCCCAGAGATCACAGAAAAACTCTATGGGGGTCATTGTCAACTAGCCCAAAGAAAAGTGGAAGGTATTGGTGGTGTCCCACCATCTCTCGGCCAAAGCACCCAGTAATTCTTTGTGGCTGCTCCGACCCACGTCAAAATGTCTCAGGTAGTCCAGATGGGACGGGCTAATAATCGCTCCAACTGGGTTGTTGTGGTCGAATATCTCGACCGGAATTTCGGTCACGGAGGTCTCACCCACATCCAATCTAATATAGGGGTCCTAAAAGGTAAAGTAATCTAAGAGTTATTCCTTGGTTCCTTACTAAGGATAATATCTTAGTTCTACCCTAGCATGCATGCCAATACAACAGTAAGATCCAGAAAAATTAAAAAAAATAAAAAAGGAGAAAAGTAAACTTACCTGGGCATAGATGCCAGTCACGGAAGCGTGGGTGTCTGCGTCCGCTGTAAGATCGGTGTCTAGGGAAATTCCCAAAGATTCTAGAAAATCCTCGTCGCTGCTGTGACCCGAAGAAGTCATTGAGGAAGTTGAGAGGATTTGAGAGAAATCTTTGAGTTTGAAAGTTAAGAATGAATGTAAAAGTGAAACTTCAGCTATTTATAAGGAAAATAGCCAAAAGGCGGGTCTTCTGGACGCGTCCGATTTTGTGCCTTCAAAATTTGTTTTTCAGACAACCACCGACTCCCATAAATCATTTTTACGTTTGCCGGTGGGGGGCAACTGTGAATACTCAAATTTTGGGGCTCAAAAAGCCTATTTTCTCGGACTGCAAACAGTCCGGCCGGACCGGATGCCATTCGAAAAGTTCACCGAAAGTATGCCAATATGGTACTTGAAACGTCCGAAAAATTACGAGGATCGTAGAACTGGTCCCGGAATATTTTTTGGAGGTACGTAACTCCCGAAAAAGCCTTTGGAACGAAAAACTAGCGAGTGGACAGGATAGGGTGACAGCAGCCGCCGTCCACGGCGGCGGCGCCCGCCGTCCGCGATGGCGGCAGCCGCCCTTATTTTTCAGACAACCACCGACTCCCATAAATCATTTTTACGGTTGCCGGTGGGGGGCAACTGTGAATACTCAAATTTTGAGGCTTAAAAAGCCTATTTTTTCAGACTGCAAACAGTCCGGCCGGACCGGAGGCCATTCGGAAAGTTTACCGAAAGTATGCGAATATGGTACTTGAAACGTCCGGAAAATTACGAGGATCGCAAAACTGGTCCCGGAATATTTTTTAGAGGTACGTAACTCCCGAAAAAGCCTTTGGAACGAAAAACTAGCGAGTGGACAGGATAGGGTGACAGCAGCCGCCGTCCACGGCGGCGGCAGCCGCCCTCCAGCCTGGTTTTCCTATAAATACAGCCCCGAATCGATAGTTTTAGGCACTCAGTCTGTGTTGACAGACGATCTCTTCTCTCCTACGCTCCTTGCGGTTCTTTTACTGCTTTTCTGCATTTAGTGTAGGCTTTTATTACTCTGCTGTTGTGATATTTGGTCACTTAATTAAATTAATTTTAATTAATATTCCCCAAACGAGGAGCTTAATCTGGAATTTTCAAGCTGAAGCTAAGAAGCGGCCGCCGATTAACTCAGGTAATAACGAAACTCTGCCCATTTAATTTCAGCATTTTGTGCATATTTCTCTTCTACTCTAAACTCTAATTAAATGACTGCATTCACACCATCGTCATTTTGGCAGCAAACTGCCTTAAGTAAATAAGTTTAGGCTAAAATGCCCGGTTAATCAATAATCGTGGTATTAATGCTTAACTCCGAGCGTATTGGCTAAAGTGCCTAGTTAATTAATAACTACGGTGTAATTGCCTTTATTTCGAACAGTTCGGCTAAAAGTCCAATTAATCAATAATTGTGGCTAAAAGCCTTAATTAATCACGTTTTTGGCAACAAATTGCCTACAGTTTAATCAATCCCGTTTTGGCAACAAATTGCCTACGGTTTAATCAATCGCTTTCGGCAACAAATTGCCTATAATTCAAATAACCACTTTTTGGCGACAAATCGCCCAAATATCACCTTTTCTTTGGCAGTAAATTGCCTAAATTACATATCATCTTTTGGCACGAATGCCTTAATCATTTTGGCGATAAATCGCCCAACAAAACCCCTTTGGCACAAATGCCCTTAATCATTTTGGCGACAAATCGCCTAACCAATCTTTGGCAACAAATTGCCTAATCAAATATCAACTTTTGGCACAAATGCCTTAATCAACCATTTTGGAGACAAATAGCCCAAACATCAATTTTTGGCAATAAATTGCCCAATCAAATACCTTTTGGCAACAAATGCCTAAAACAGAAAATCAATCAAACTTTGGCAAAATGCCTAAAAAATGCACGAAGCATACCCCTTCAAGATGCCTTTGAATAGGCTTTATCGAACTACGTCGGCTTTGATCTCTCATTCAAACGAGAGTACGTAGGCACGTTCGGGATTTAACCCCGAGCGGCAAGTCGAAATCATCAAAACACTTTATTGGTCCAATTGCATCAATTTACCTTGCAAAGTATTTACACTTAGGTTAGTTAATCAGCATGACATAGTCTCGGGATCCACATCGGGTTCGTAGACTGTGCCTTAAACTTTGGGATAATTAATCTAGACTTAGGTTAATTAAAATTGGAGTCATTTAGGGTTCTTTCTTAGTTTTCCCTTATAAAAATAAACTAGGTGGCGACTTCATAAAACACACACGTGAGCATACCTCGTTCTAGCATAATTTTGCCTTCGGGGGAGGGTTCACAGCTATTCATTATGTTGTATGAATTATGCAATTTTTATGAAACATCGTATAATTTAGAAATAATACAATTTCATAACTGTATGGCTCCATAAGGTTACAGTGAAACCGAAGAGATAAGAACGACTATATGAAACTGGATGAATACTGTATGGCTGGGCTGCTATGACCCGTATATAAATCATATCCACTCAACAGCCTATAGCCTGAGTACCAAACTGTATGGGACGCAGATCTGCTATCCTATGTCGCGAGATAGCCTTATCTACGTGGTTTCTACCTAACCTCAGTGGAGCATATTATCTGTATTATTCATAAAATGCATAAACCATACTGTTTACCTGTATGCTGTCTCATTCTATACGTCGCTAACCTGTTTCATGCTTTAAAAGGATTGCATAGACAACTACAAGGAATATAAAATGAGTAATAATGCAAACAATTGATAACTTGTAAAGGAACTTGCATGAAATTAATCTAACTGTTGCACCTGCGACACAACTCTTCCTGCTCTTTATGTATCTTAATTTAGAACATTCAGATTAAGGAAATGTTTGATTTTAATTTAAGTACTAATTCCAATAGCATTTCTAATGTAGCCTTAAAATCTGCCAGGGCAGCCTGTACATGTTTCACAAATTCTAGCATAACTCTTTCTTCTTAAGTCCAATTTAGGTCATTCTAAAGTCTATGGTTAGCTAACACATTAGAGTACAAATATGTCTTCTATCACCTCTCTAAAATATATTGGTAAAGTAGTCAAATATTGAATTAAAGTAGCAACTTCCAGTCTGCCCAGCTGTTGGTTTCCAGCCTGCACAGTTTGTACCATTTTGGTCATATCTCTCAATTTATAAGGTCAATTTAGGTGATTCTAAATTCTATGGTTAGATAACACATTAGGGTACAAATATTTGTTCTATAAAATCTCTGAAATATGTTGGTAAAGTAGTCAAATATTGAGCTAAAGTAGCACCTTCTAGTCCGCCCAGATTTTGATTTCCAGCCTGCACAATTTGTACTATTTTGGGCATATCTTTCAATTTATAAGTCCAATTTAGGTGATTCCAAAGCTCATAGACAGATAAAACATAAAGGAACAAATAACTCTTATATACCACTTTCTAATTCCATCGGTAAACTAGTTCAAATTCAGGTTGAAATTACTAGTCAGTTTTCCAACAGACCTGTTTCAGCATGAAATCAATATCCAATTCATTTATTCAATGCATCCCATGCTTAATCAACATTCTCAAACCTATTACTCAACATTCAGCAGAATATCTTATCACTATCATCACATTACACATATTCTCATGCAAGAAAATTTGTTAAACTAAAAGAGATATCAAACCTTCAACCAAAAAGCTTCAAACCTTCTTCTTAGCTTCCTTTTTCTTCTCACTTTGAGCTCACCTCTCCTATACATAATAACATCTTATTAATCATCCAAAATCTCACTAAATTATGAAATTCAAGAAATTCAATTTACTTGGATAGAGTTAGAGGTTGAATTTAATGCTTGAAAGGTTGAATATTAAGGTAGAAAATGGAGGAAGAGTTAGGAGAAGACGGAGAAGGTAAAGTGAAGGAAGAATAGAAAGGAGAAGATGGAGAAGGTAAAGTGAATGGAATTTTCGAGTAGCCTTCAAACTACAGGGTATGATCCCTTGTTATGCTGACTTGGTAAATTATTTGGTTACTAAGACTATGACTTCTGATATAAGCAGAGCTAAAAAAGAGAAATTGAAAAGTGAGTCTAGGTATTATGTGTGGGATGAACCATATTTATGGAAATTTTGTTTTGATCAAATTATTAGGAGGTGTGTTCCTGATAATGAGATTAAATCAAATCTTACTTTTTGTCATGCATTTGCATGAGGTCCTTTTGGACCTAAGAGAACAGGTAGGAAGATAATGGACTGTGGTTTTTATTAGCCTACCATATTTCGTGATGCTTATATATTTTCTGCAAAAATTGTGAACAATGTCAAAGAATATGAAATATATCCCATAGGAATGAAATGATTCAGACCCCAATACTTGTATGTGAAATCTTTTATGTGTGGGGTATTGATTTTATGGGTCCATTTCCTTCTTCTTTTGGTTTTATTTATATATTACTTGCTGTTGATTATGTTTCTAAATGGGTGGAAGCTAAAGCCCCAAAACTGATTATTCTAAAACTGTTGTAGATTTTATCAAGTCAAACATTTTAGCAAGACGACGGTTGCACCTGCCTATAGGGCCCTCAAACTGAGTGAAGTGGGGTTTAGGCCCAAAACAAAAGATTCTCCTTCTTTTCCTCAAAATACAAAGGCCCATACCTTAATAAAAAGCATAATCACCCCCTGGATAAAGAGTTGTGCTCAAAACCTATTTTCCTCATATCAAATAGCTCGTACATTCCTTTTTCAAAGTTTAAAACTCTGAGAGAGTCCCAAAATACTGAGCCCATTTTTCAGATTTTCGACATAAATGTCAACCATTGTTGGCAGGGGGACATATGATAAACATAGATCCTAACAAATGGCCCAAGGACCACATAATGCAATCAACATAACTGAAAGAAGATATGAGCATGATATTAGGAGATAGTGGCCGGATATTACTCTCTTGTATTCATGTTGCTTATCCAAACAATAATACCACACATATATATAGGGGTGCTTCCCCTCTAGAGAAGGTTAATGCCAATTAAGGAATCTAAGACAATTTCAAAAATAGTCACTCCTATTATTATAATTTTGCTACTATCATTTACAAAAATATGCGAGGAACAAAATGATTGCTGGGAAAAGATACCCATCTTTGCTAACATTTATTTGTTACCATTTTTCGATAAGTTTTGCTAGGTAAAGTTTTTTTTAGAGTGGTTGTTGTTGGATACTTTTCTGCATATGTTTGTTTATGGAAGCATAGCTCTAATTTCTTTCCTTTTGGCTCCAAATAAACTTGCTAAAAATAGGAACTTCCAAACGACATTGTCACTAGCGAATGAATATCCGTATATTCTGTGAATTAACGTGAACAAATAAATATTAAGGGCAACAAAAATAAAATTTGAAATGTGCAAAACTATATAGAATTTCAAAACTCGAGTAGAGAGATCTGAGAAAAACAAAGAAAATCGCAACGGGAAGGGAGAAAATGAGGAAAGGAGAAATAGATCTAAAAGAAAAATACAGACTCCAGGGGAAACTCACACGCCAAAGAAAAATGTTTGGGCAATCTGATTCAGTTTGAAAGCAGGGTTGGTTCTGCTGAGCAGAGGAAGAAAGGGAGACTTAGATCTTCCAATTGTGATTTAGGTTAGAGTTTCAGGGGAAAAAGGTGTTTGGGATGGTAATAAATTGGGGTAAATGCATCTTTTCCTTAATTTTCCAACGCTGTCAGTCTATGTGGAAAAAAGTCAGTCCACATAAACAAACACATATGCATTTGTGGGTCCCACTTATTAGACATTCGATTATCCATGTCATCAAGAGACATCAAATTTTTTTTAAAAAAAAAAATACAAGTTTGGACACTCAATTAACAATTTTCCATTCAGACACCAAAATAGAAAAAAATGGAAAGATCATGCACCAAAATTAACTAACATTATGCAGCCATGATTTTTTTGATTATAAGAGTAAGAATTAGGTTGTGTTCGACAATAAGTTTTTAATTAGAATATAGCGTTTTGATTAAACGTTATTTTTTATAGTGTTTGATGACATAACATTTGAACTAGTTTTTAGAGATTACGATAACATTTTATAAAAAGTTAACCTATATAACATTTAACTTTTAACATTTTATGAAAAATTACTCAAACAACTAACAGTTAAATGTTACTAAAACAGTTAACAGCTAATTTTGTAGAATAAACCCTTAGTAGATAGACATGTATTAACGAATATAAATTGAAAATGGCGAAATTTATGAAAATAAATAAAATAAAGGTGAAATAAAATATACTCCCTTCATCCTATTATATTTGCACAATTGACAAAACATGCATAGTAAGAATTTAGTCAATAAAAATTATTTTGTTCTTTTTTACCCTTAAATCATAAAAATAATACAAATTCATTTGATGAACAATCATAAAATTTATTATGGAAAAAATAATTGTTTAGATATACAAATTTAAAAATCTTGCAAACATTTTGAGACATCTAAAAAAGGAATAACAAACAAATAAAATAAGATAGAAAGAACAGCGGAGTTCATTAATTTTGTTTATTTGAGAATTAAAAAAAAAATTCTCATATCATTGAAATCAATAATCAACGAATTCATTTTAAATACTTAAAAGTTGTATAAATCTTCGCTTTATTATTTTATATAATATAAGAAAATTTCGTGGATAAATTGTGTTTTTTCTTTTGTTATTATTAAGATAAAAGAAAGTACATGAAATAAAGGGTAATCTATTCAATTAATGCACAGTACAGTCCAAACTACCGTGGTTTTACTTTCTTGTACATAATCCTTTTGTTTCTTAAATGAGATTTTTTTTAAAAAAAAAATCAAAGAGAGTGATTAAAAAAACTAGGGATGGAAGTGAGATAGGTATTCTAGGAACCCGCTCTACTCTGATTCGTTTAAGGTGGATATAGATAGTTATAAATGAATTTTAGACAGATACAAATAGTGAAATTACTACCTGTAATGAATACGGGTAAGGTATAAATGTTAGACTCTGGGTACCCATTTTCCATTGCCCACTATATTAAACGGTTTTGCCATAGGTACCCGTGAGTATCCTATCCATTTATTAGTAAAAGATATATTTTAAATAAGTGCGAGTTTGGATAGTTTAAAATTATTGGATACCCTACTCAAGTAAACGGTTACGGGTAATTCAAAATTCGCAAGTGCCCCTCCGCTTCCATCCCTTATTAAAACCCAAGAAGTACTGCATGACCTGACGGGGAAGTACTGCATGACCTGACGGGGGCGCCAAATACCCCCTACCCTATCATCTTCAACCAATTCTCTAACCAAAGCGGGAGGACTCTCCATGAGATGAAGCCCACGAGAAAAAGAAAGAGCAGCATTGGCCATTGCACCAGCCACCCGATTTGCTTCTCTATAAATTCTCTTAATAGACACTTGCCACCTCCTGCACAAGGACCTGAGAATCTGTTTGAACTTCAACCTTCTTGAAACCTCTCTCCCAAGCCAAAGATCATTCAATCAACAAACTTAGACAGTTATATATAGATAGAGACAATTTTGGATTGATAGCAAAGGTAAAAAGGAATTAATTTTTTTTTTTTTTTTTTTTTTGAGAATAAAATAAAAAGGAATTGGAGGCAGCTAATATAAAAGAGACAAGCAGGGCAGAGCATAGTTTAAAACCAAATTATCATACTGAATCGATCCAATTTCAGTTGATTCAGTTTGAATTTTTTTTTTTTGTTTGAAAGGGAAAATGATAATTCATTAGCTCAAGAAAAAATTCCAACAAATAAGAGGGATATTATCCAACAAATGGAGCCTTAATTAGAAATTATTATAATTCTATTGTAGAAATATTGTTGGATCTTAATTAGGAATTATATATTGTATATCATTACTTTACATTATGAAGTTAGGTCTCATAGAAAATCTATTATTATCAAGTCGGATTGACGGTTCCTCTGTTCTTTTCCGTAAAATAATTTGCTGAAAAATATTTTAATATAAAATATTTTTCTTGAAGAATATTTTCAGATGACTTATTTTCCGTTGTTTGGTTGTAATATTGAAAATTAGTTAAAAATATTAAAGTCTTTATATCATAAGACCATAAAAAATATTAATGATAATAGAAATTTTATAAATTTAAAAATTTTATTGTTAAATATAAAAAGAATGAAAAAAATATATATAAATTATGAAAGCCGCCGGTGGCCCGTGGTGGTAGCCGGTGGTATTCGTCGGTGGTAAATAGTGACCAGTTGTGGTGACTATGATATTAATAAATTGAAAATTTGAATTTATAAGCTTTGCCAATATCCGGAAAATATTTTATATTCTCGAAATTAGAAAATTGTTTCCTTTAAAAGTGACTTAATTTTCTTTGACCAGGAAAATTCCGTTGACTTGTTTTCTTGAGTCCCAAACAATGGAAAATTGTGGAAAATATTTTCCTACAAATTATTTTATAGAAACAAATAGAGCCTTGTATTATAATCAATTTCCTATGAAATTTTTATCCAGGAAAATTCCGTTGACTTGTTTTCTTGAGTCCCAAACAATGGAAAATTGTGAAAAATATTTTCCAACAAATTATTTTATAGAAACAAATAGAGCCTTGTATTATAATCAATTTCCTATGAAATTTTTATCTATTTTACGTGTGATTTTAAAAATTATTTTACGTATTTAAATACTATTAGTTGTTTTAAATGTAGCTCGCATGTGTTCTCGTTATAGGTAGTTTTATTTAATTTATGATTTTATATTCTTTACTAAAAATAGTACTCATCATTATTTTAATTTTTATAAAAAATAATTGAATATGATAATTAATAAAATATAATAATAATTTATAATTAATAAATATTTACTCTAATTTGGTTTTCTTTCATATTCATATTCTTTTATAAACTTTGAATAGAATAGAAAAGAATAGAATTATATATTCATAAATCTAAAAATAAAAAATTATAGCAATTTAAAATATTTATTCAATAATAAAAATATTACAGAACATTTTCTTATAGAAGATAATATTTTTTATTAAAAAATAGGTATTATATAAATATTAATTAGTTATGTTGATGCATGTACATTTTTTCAAAGTTCGTTCTTTTTTTTTTTTACTAATTTTTAATTTTAATTGATTTAATATTCTTAACGAATTAATTATTAATTTTTTTAATATTTGTCTTTTTTATAATGAAAGAATTATTAAGTATAAATTACTAAATATATTATGCATATGCTATACTTTATCTTTTTCACTGCAAATAAATTAAATCTAAATATAAAAATACGCTATTAAAGATTTCATAGAATAAAAGTCAAGTTTTAATTTTTTTTAATTATTATTTTTATGCAACATCTTTTATTAACAAAACCTATTGTACATGGTTGTTTCAAAAATTAAGACTGGAGATGAAATTACAAAATTTTTCAAAATTGATTAACAGAATAGGCAAAAATAAATGCATCAAAATGAAAATTCGGAGGGGCTCTCTCTTTCTCCAAAACCTAAAACTCTAAAAGCTCTCTTTTTTTCTCTCACGGGCAGTCACCGGTGTCATTCCCTTTTTTATTTATTTTTTTACAAATAATTCTCAGATCTGTATACAGATTCGAGTTATTGTTTCCAATATGTTGAGATTTATCATGACCCATATCTTGGGATTTTGTTTTGAGTTATTATTTTCACCATTTTGGTGATTTTGTCTAGCGTCTTTTATTTTTGGATAATTATGTAGAAAGAAGTGCAGATCTCATCTCCAATAAAAGAAAGGAATTTGAAAGTAATCAAATCGGACTTGTAGAAAGACTATGGAGTCGAACCGTGATTATGAATAGTCACCAAGGGGAGCAAAAATTAAATATTTAAGAAATACATTTAAAAATGAAAATATAAAGCTTTCAAATGCTTTATTATCACATATATTTATTTTAAAAAATAAAATTTGAAAAGTAAAATTTAAAAATTTTATAAATCATAATTATCTATATGTTCTATTTATATGAAAATAAAAAAATATCCAATAAGATCATAAAAGTATTATATATATTTTAAGTCAAAATTTTTGAATTAACTATGAATAATGTTATATTAAGATATTTAAATTTTACTAAAAATAGTGTCGAAAATCTTATTATTCTACTATAATTCACGGATTTTTATTGTGAATTGGCAGCGATAATAAAAATTGGTAGCGATGACGCTGAGCTTTAATAGGAACGGATCTTTAGGATTTAGTAAATGATTAAGCAAACCCAAATTAATTAATTAATTAATTAATTTTTTGTGTAAATACCATAGCTGCAAATTCGGACAGATCTACTTTAACCGAAAAAAGCTGCTTCTCAATGAGAAAGTGGAGGTGGGATTTGTAACTTGAATTTTTTAGATTAATTTATTTTTCTCATCTCTTAATTTTGAGCTTTTTAATTAATATATGCTGCTTATCAATATATTTATATGCGTTTTATTTATTTATTTATATGAATTTATTAATATTTTGGAGCAACATTTTTTTTCTTTGTCGATATAAACGCCATTTTTATGAGTTGGCTTTCAAGTTCGACAATTTGAGAAAGGCGTGCGAGTCTTATAACATTCTTGGATGGTGCTTGACGTTTCTAAATTAATATTGAAAAATATAATTTTAAAGGCAATGATAGGTCGCCTACAAATTTAATAATGCCATGAGGTTGATCACATCAATTTTAAAGACAAATTTATATATTAGCAGTATGTCAAAACCTTAATTTGAGTCTTCAAAATCAGGCAAGTTGGCTTGCATGTTGACCACCTTGGGTTCTTATAACTTGGATTCTAATTGTTTCCGGTTGAATATGATTTCAGGCAGGTCAAAAGTCTTAGCTTCTCTTGTTATTTTAATTTTGTCTTGCATAGTTGGACTTCAAGCACACAAGTTTAGCAATAATCTTTTGTTTATGTCATCCAATATATGAAATGGTTTCATCTTATATTAATCATATTACTATATATATTATAATTTTATAATAAGATTAGTCTTGACTACTTGAATATATTAGAAGTAATTTATTAATTTAAAGAATATTTCTTTTTATAAAAGAAAATCTTTTCTTCTACAAGTTGTTAGCAACTTTTCCAAGTAATGATAGCAGCAAGAATTCAGTTTTATGGTTTTCCCAGTCAACTATTTCATTTGATTAATGATATTTAAGTTATTATCAAAGGACTCGAAGCTTGAAATTTAATTTTTGTACTATCCAATGAGACACATCAATAATATAAAATACATTTGTCTGTTTCACATGTTGAAACATTGAGGTTGAAATAATCAGTAAAATGAAGTTGTAATGACTGCACTAATTTGACTACATCGATTGTTTTTTTATTTTCCCAAAAAAAAAACAAGACTTCATGATTAGTGAGTCTTGACTAATGTTTTGATGCAACGAGAATTATCATGTACTTCATATGATTTATTAATATATATTAATAAGAATTTTTTGGTTTCCACTTAGACTATTTAGTTGCTATATCCTTTATCCTAGAAGTCTATTTGGTAAAAATGATTCAGAGAACTTTAGTGTTTTGATCAAAATCAAAACTCTATGTCTATCAATAAAATTATTCGGTAACTTAATATTTTTAACCGCGTTTAGAGCTTAGAGAGTGTTTTATGGAATGTTAAATTCCTTAACAATTAGCGATATAATTTTTTTTTTTTTTTGACACTCTCAACTATTGTTTTTTTCCTCTATTCTTGGGGGCATCATAAAACAAAGAATCACCAAAACCAACTGGTACTTCTGAAAAATAATGAGACCAAGGAATAGGATCTAGCATGTTTAGAAAGAAACAACGAGAAGAGGATCTTGTCAAAATTAAAATAAAAATTAAAAAAAAATTTCATATTTTCATTTTAATTTAGAATAAATAATCTTTTGTTATAGAAAAAATTGAAAAAAATGATAATAATTTAAAAAAAAAGAAACCCTTGTCTCTCTCTCTCTATATATATATATATTATCTTCTTTTTTATTAATTAGTCCACTTCAGTTCTATGGCCATAATTTAAAATATTAAGTCAACATTTTGATGTTTCTTTTGGCATTTTAATTCTAATAGCTAATCAAACATTTAATTTTATCAAACACTTTTGCTTTAAACCACTACATGAACAGCTAACATTTAATAATTGGCAATTGCTAAAACAGTTAAAAACTATTAAAACAGTTAACAACTATTAATTTGAGTATTTGATTGATATTCATTCACAGCGGATATGGGACATTATTCCAAGCACTAGAGATTAAGAACTTTTCATTTCTAGACTAAGTCCAGATGTCCTTATTAATTATACTATAGGGTAATTTAGTATATATTTTATTTGATTTGATGAATATTTGATTTATGATATATGATATTAAATATTAAATTTATTTTTCCGTATTTGTAGCTATTTATTATAATCATATATATATATATATATATATATATGATATCGGGATTGTCTCAAGCCCTTAGGACTAACTAGCGAATATGCGTAGTTTCTGCTCTCGACCTCGGATTTGTACAAATGCCCCCTCCACATGAAACTATTTATTGTATATTATGATATATATTTTAATATTAGTAATGAATGGGTATATAATCTCTAATATAGTTTAACTATAATCTATCTATAATATATATAAAAGTACGAATGGGGAGAATATTGGATTCCTAAAATGCCTCTATAGACTTTTAATTTTATTGGTTTGTTAAAGTATAATTTAGTCTTATTTATTATATAAATATTATAAATTTAATACCATTCTAATTAGAAATTTGACTTTAACCCTATTCTAATATGATATCAATTTATTATTTTTATTATATTAATATTATAAATTTAATCTCATTCTAATTAGGAATTTGTCCCATCATATCACTATATATATGTTTGGTTTTAATTGCTTTTCACTATCAAGAATTATTACATCAAACTTTTGCTAATTTAGAATTATTGAGTTTGTAATCATGTATTTTTCTCGCGGTAAGTATAATCTTAATTTTCTCAATTTAATTAATAGAATAATTTTTATTATATATATATATATGATTATAAATTTCTATTGTATATATAATCATGTGAACATGAATATATGTAGGAAAACTTTTTCAATCACGTAGTATTGTTATTATATCCTTAGGTTTTCATTATAAAAATTAATATTTTTGACTATATATAAAAATTAATATAAAATTACATTATATAATAAATGAATAGGAATATATATATATATATATATATATAATATTATTATTAAATATTTTAAAGTATATATTGGATCCTAATATATTCATATTTAGAAATATTCAATTTAAATTTAAATTTTATTATATATGTATTTTTATATATTGAATTCATAATATAATTTTTATTTAGTAATTTCCATTATATTAGAAATTCATAATATTAGTGAATAAAAATTGTATTAGAAATTCAAATATATATTTTAATAATTATTCACTAAAATATTTTTATTATATTAATTAAAGAGTTTCTATTTGTATTTAAACTAGGAATTTTAATTTATAATAATAGTGATATATATAAAAGTCTGAATAGGAAAGAAAAATATCGGGATTAACCAAGATACTCTTATTAGATTTAGAGATGAAAAAATATTTTTAAAGATTTTAATTTTTTATTTAAAAAATTAAAGAATAAATAATAATAAAAAAAACTTGGTGAAAATAATTAAAGAATGTATTGCTACCTATATAAGAAATAAACCCTAGAGAAAAAAGATAAGAGAAAAACTAAAAACCCTCATTGCTACTTCTACAATGAGTCTATTTCTTTAAAATAATATAAATAGTTTGTTTAATAAACTTAGACTAATTTTTTTAGACTGTTTTGAGTCTAAAGAAAAATATTTCTTCTAATGTAACGATGGAGTGCATAAGCTCTCAAGTCAAGGTATATATTATAATCTTAGACGATAATGTTAACTGCAAGTAAGCCTATAATTTTTATTAATTATTATAACTGAATTCCTTTATTTCCCTTTCTAGACTATTATATATATTGATTTACTACAATTTATTAATAATGTTCAATTAATAAAAACTCTTTGCTTTATCATTCTCCTTTGTTTTTAGAGATATTAATTAATTATTTTACTCTAAATCTCTTAACTAAGTTTGTATGTTTTTTTAGAAGAAATTAATTTTTTTGTCTAATAATTCTTATTTAAAAATTCATTATATAAATGTTATATTTGAATGCATTTATTTTATATGTTCTAAAATAGTAAATGTAACAAGTAAATACAACAAATATTAACGAGTATAAATAATATGACGCACGTTAAAAGATACTAGTTAAATTAAAGTTGACTTAACAAAAAATTATAAAAGTTTTAACGGAAGGATGTTATTGCATAACAAGTATATAATGCAAATTTTTATATTTTTTTATCAAATAAATTACTGATGGATGTATGTTTAGAAAAAATATTTATTATTTATGTTTCATCATTTTTTTCATTTATCTCCATCTTGTATGGAGTTTGTAATCTCTCCATTTTATGTGGAGTATTTAGTTGATTTTGCATTTGGTTTGTTTTTATTTGGACAGGCGTGCAATTTGTGAAAACTTATTAAATAGATGATAATAAATTGGATAGAATTAATTGAAATCAAAATCCTTAGTAGCTTTTAATCCTTGATTTCTTTCATCAAATTGTCTTGCTTGATTTCTTTTTATTTTCTTTTACTTATTTAAATTTAATTTCTTAAAAATAATTTTCCTTATTGTCGTCTAAATAATAGTAAATTAACACAATTTTGGTACTTGGTACACAATCCTTGTGGACGATACTCTACTCATTCTTTATTACTTGTCGCGATTTCGTGCACTTGTCAAAGAGCTTGTCAAGCTTTTGGTGCCGTTGCCAGGGATTGGCGTTACCAATATCAATACTAATTAACCTATTATTAATTTAAACATATTTTTATTTTAGTTTTTTATTTATTAATTGAAATATTTATTTATATTATTTATAGTTTCTCTTTGTTTTTATTGATTTTTATTATTTTCTTGCGAAATATTTTAAGATGTTTCATCGACAAGTAGTCGCAAGTTTTATTCAATTATATTCAGAGCCATTTTATGCCACTTGGGCAAAATTTAACGAATTGTTGGAGAGATTTTCTTATCATAATTTTACAAATAAATATCTCACTTACAATTCTACTTTGGATTAGATGAAGAAACAAGAAGTTGGGTAGGTAATGGATTTTCGGCAACCAGTATTCACCTTCCGGAAAGTAGCTATGGAGATGTACTTTACATGTTAAATGATATGACAGATTTTGACTATCGTTGGCATTGGGATCGTTCACTGCAGGGTTGGAATCACGAATACCCTCCAAATTTTGAGTATGAAGAAGTGATATGTGCATAATTTGTTCCTTTTATTCTCAATATTTTTGGTATTTCTAAATTATTTTTAAGTTTAACTTAGTTGGTTAAACAATTTTTATCAATTAGACATGATCTTAGTTACTTTTGGAATAATATCATTAAATTAAGAAATTTCCAGCATTTTTTTGTCTTGACCTTTGTTAAATTTTTTAAGAATATTTGAAGTTGTAGGCCTCCAAACTAGAATTCGTCTAATTCATTGGAAAGATGAAACAAAACTCTACAAATGTCTAAGAAGGATCTAAATCCATTTCAGCCTTAATATTGATCATAAGTAGCTCTGAATCCAGGAGAAATGTTTAGAATGAGCATGCACAGTAGGTTTCAGTGTTTAACTCATATCTAGAGTTTTACATGTCCAAATAAACTCACCCTAAGCCCATTTGAACCTTAACAGCCAGCTCTATAATTATTATGAAGACCACTAATTGAAATGACGTCGTTTTGAGTGTTAAAAATGAGAAGCAAGTTGATCATTTTGCTGTAATGTATGTTGAAGACCTATTTCGGTGTTTTTACCATATCTTGAGCTGTGAGTACCCGTTTTGGGCGAATTATAGCTTGTTGGAAAGCTGAAAATGAGACATTCAAGTTTATTAAAGAATCAAAAAGAGATTTGAAAAGAGAAGGGCTAAAAAAAAAGGGAGAGAAATCAAAATAAGAAGATTTTCAATTGATTGCTTTCAAAATCACTAATTAATTGGGGATTTTCTGTTGTCTTTGAGGCTATAAAAGGAGTGATTTTGGGAGCACCAAAAATGAAGGTTTTTACTTAGTTCATCATCTATTTTGAGTATCTTTCTTTATTCTTTTGTTTTAGTGATTGTAAGCCATGGGCATGAGTGGCTAATTCCTTAGTTCAATTCAATGGATTTAACATCCATTTGTATATTTGTGAGACATGTTCTTACTTTAAATTGATTCTCTTTGAATATCTATTGTTTCTTGCATTTAAGGTGTTAGTTCTATTGAAGGATTTGCTGAAAAGGCCTATTAGTCAATTATTTGATATGATTAAGTGCTATTTCATCTTCATAATCTGTAATTGTTGTGTAAGATTGAATGTTAGTAGCAATTAGGTTTTACTGATTATGTTCCAAGTTTTCAGTAATAATCTAAAGAAACAATAGGGTTGAATTAAACAATTTATGCTTTTTACATTGTTATGCAAGTTTAACTACTTCCTATTCTTAACGCTTTTATTAGATTGAAAACGATTGCTTAATTCCGGTTCATTTAATAATTAGAGTTAATGAGGGTGCTGGGCTCAAATTAACGATAATAGGGAAGTCAGAGAATTTATCATGCTTGTTGGTAAGTTTTAGTTAAGTATTCAAAGAATAATTAATTCATAATTTGTTTGTGATCATTTATGCATTGGATTACAAATCACCTTGAATTGAATGTTTGTCAGATTGAATTCCAATTTAAGTTTATTAGTTACTTTTCTTTTGATTACGTTGATTGAATTTCCACAAACCAACCCCCTTTTTCTCTTACAAAATAACACAAAATTTAAAATTTCAGTCTCTAAGATTCGATCTGAATTCATCACTTTTGCAGTTAAATTCAGTAATTAATTTTTGGTGGAATCAACAAACATCAAAATTTTGGCGCCGTTGCCGGGGACTGAAAATTGATTATATTTTGTGTTTTTATTTTTTTGTTAAGATATTGTTCTTATCTCTGTATATTGTTGTGGTTTTCAAGGTGTGGTAAAAATTGCAGTATCGTGTTATTCACTGGAAAATTTTAGTCATTTGGTTTATGACAAGAAGTTCTCAATCTGGTGATATTCTCTTTGATCCTGAAGTAGAGAAAACAACTAAGCGTTTGAGGAAATTAGCTAAACAAGCTAATTTGAGTCAAGCTTCATCTGAACGAATGGTTACGAATAGTTCAATCAATTCTCCAAGGGAATCAGTTTCAAAGTCAGATTTTGAAATTGAAACCATGGCTGCCAGAACTTTAAAAGAATTTGCTACACTTGATCTAAACCAACAGCCTTTGTGTATTCAATTTCCTACTTTAGATGTTGCTTTTGAATTAAAGTCTAGACTAATTCATTTGTTGCCTAAGTTCCATGGCCTTTCAGGTGAGGATCCACATAAGCATTTGAAGGAGTTCCATGTGGTGTGTTCCAGCATGAAATCTTAATGAGTTCCAGAGGAGCAAATTAAGCTTCGAGCTTTCCGTTTCTCATTGGAAGACATAGCAAAGGATTGGTTGTATTACCTTCCTTCCGAATCCATCAACTCATGGAATGGGATGAAGTGAATGTTTCTAGAGAAGTATTTTCCTACTTCTCAGGCTGCCAATGTAAGAAAAGAAATTTGTGGCATTCGGCAGTACAATGAAGAGAGTTTGTATGAGTATTGGGAGCGATTTAGAAAGTTATGTGCAAGCTGTCCTCATTATCAAATTAGTGAGCAGCTTTTGATCCAATATTTTTATGAACGAATTCTACCAATGAACCTTAGTATGATAGATGCTGCTAGTAGAGGCGCTTTGGTTGATAAGACACTAGTAGATGCAAGGAGGCTGATTGCTAACATTTCAGCAAACTCCCAGCAATTTGGAATGAGAATGAATCACACACCTAAAAAAGTTAATAGGTAAATACATCTACTATTGAGAAGCAAATTTCTAATTTAACTTCTTTAGTGAGGCAATTGGCTGTAGGAGACATGCAGATTGTTAAAGCATGTGGAATTTGTTTTGCCTCGGGTAATGCTACTGACATGTGTCCTACATTCCAAGTGGATGAATTAGTGCAGCATGCCAACACAATATGTAATTTTGGATAGCAACAACGCAGGTATGATCCCTATTCTAATTCTTATAATCCAGGATGGCGAGACCATTCGAATGTGAGTTATGGGAATCAACCGATACAAAATCAATACCAGTAGCAGAGGCCACAAGTAAATCAGTCGCCCTCCTCTTCCTAAAATCAAGGTATGTCACTTGATGAAATTTTTAAGCTTTGGCTAACAATACACAATAATTTCAACAAGAGAGTAGGAATAGCATTCAGAACATAGAGAAGCAAATTGGTCAGTTAGCTTCATCTGTGAGTAAACTTGAAGCTCATGGTTCTGGTAAGCTTCCATCACAAACAGTATAAATCCCAGAGAAAATGCGAGTGCTATAAGTTTGTGAAGTGGGAGAGAAGTTGATAATCAAAATTTACATGAGTCAACAAAAACGAAGTAGCAAGGTGCAAAGGATTCTGAAGTTCCTGAAGTTGAGATAAATTCTAAACTTAAAGTGAATGATGCTAATAATTATGTTCCTCCTCTATTTTCTAGTAGGTTGGCCAAGACAAAAAAATAAGAACAAGACAAGTATATTTTAGAGATTTTCAAGAAATTAGAGGTTAATATACCTTTACTTGAGGCAATCAAACAAATTCCCAGTTATGCTAAATTCATTAAGGAATTATGTAATACAAAACGCAAATTGAGGAATAATGAAAAAGTCAGTGTTGGGGAAAATGTGTCAGCATTAATTCAACTAAAATTACCCCCTAAGTGTAAGGATCTAGGTTCATTTTCTATCCCTTGCAAAATAGGAGATTCTAAATTTTAATGAGCAATGCAAAATTTAGGAGCATCTATTAATGTTATGTCATTTTTAGTTTTCCAAACTTTGAATTTGAATACTTTAAAGGAAACTAGTGTTATTATTCAATTGGCTGATCGTTATAATGCTTACCCAGTGGGAGTGGTTGAGGATGTTTTGATGCAGGTTGGAGAATTAATTTTCCCAGCAAATTTTTATAATTTAGATATGGGGATAGTGTTCTGACATCAAATTCAGCTTTGATTTTATTTAAAAGACCTTTCCTAAAAACTGTCAAGACAAAAATTGATATGGATGATGGTACCTTAACCGTGGAGTTTGATGGAGAAATTGTTAAATTTAATATTTTGATGCCATGAAGTATTGACAGTGATTTTTCGCAAATATACGAAATCGTAGCAAGTAATATAAAGTAAGTAGAGTATCGTCTCCTCAGGGATTGTATATCAAGTACCAAAATTGTATTAACCTATTATTATTTAAACGGCAATAAGAGAGATTTATTATAAGAAAAATAAATTCTTAAAAGAAAATATAAATAAATCAAGCAACAATATTCAGATGAAAAGAAATCAACGATTTTAAAACTACTAGGGATTTTGATTTCACTAAACTCTATCCAATTTATTTTATTAGTTTGTTAATCAATTTTAATTGTTCAAGTAGGGGAAACAACCCTAAAATCAGTAACAAGCTCTCCCGATGTATTGTTAGCTATTCTAACCCGGTGTAATTACCTATCTTCCAATAGAGCATTCAAACACGAATTAAATCATTAAGTTTTGTGGTTTGTTTTGTGAATTCATAACCTAAGGTCATTAACTTATGAAAACTCCCCATGAGTCAAACCATATAGCTTCCGCATCAAGTTATTATTCTCATTTAATTTATTACCCTATTCATATCAAAAACCCTTCTTCTGATAGTGATTAATGAAATAAATCAATCCAGGGAGAAACTCTGCCTGGAAGCATTAAGTACAATAATAAATTATACTTTGAACAATGAAAAACAAATCTAATATTATAAATTGGAAAAGAATTCAAGCTATATCAAATCCCTAGTATGAGGATTTAGTTCGACATAGTAATTAAATAAAACTCAATAATACTTGCATAAAACTTCATAATCAATATGAATAATGAAAAGTAAAACAAGATTAAGAGTTTAGAAATAAAAACTAGACAACAGATACGTGGATGGCTTCCTTGAATCTTGGCACGAATCTTGAATGCTTGAAGTCTTTGAGAGAGAGAGAACTATGTATAAAAAAAAATAGAACCAGAGATAATTCAACACTGAATGGCTCCTCTCTTTATATAGACCTCCTGGAAGAAAATCCGACTCTGTTTAGGAAATAGAATCCTTATTAAGTACAAAATCTTTTTGGAGATCACAAACTGTTTAGGCTTGGATTTCTTCTCAATTAGGATTCTTCCATCTTCCTAAATAGGATTAGATCTTGATTTGCACATCAGGAAAATATCTGAGGTGGGCCCATGTAAGTTGTAGAGACTGTCTGGCGTTTTTTATTCAAGACAGCATTAAATTCGTAGCACGGGCGTGCTGTTCTGCACCGCTAGGGCGTGCCAGAGTTTGAGTTCTATGGATGATTCAGCACTAGTCGTGCTCTACGACACATCTAGAGAAGTATTTGTGGCACGGGCGTGCTCCATACACGGCCAGGGCGTGCTCCACAGCATGGCCAGGGCGTGCTAGGCTCTGACTTTCCTGGATAAAATGCATTATGGGCGTGCTTAAGCAAGCACACCCTGAGGTCCTTTCAGGCATGGGCATGCCAGATAGCACGGGCTGGCCGTGGTAGAGTCTGAGTCTCCACTTGATTTTCCTTAAGTTTAGGACGGGCGTGCTTAAGCAAGCACACCCTGAGGTCCTTTCAGGCATGGGCATGCCAGATAGCACGGGCTGGCCGTGGTAGAGTCTGAGTCTCCACTTGATTTTCCTTAAGTTTAGGACGGGCGTGCTAACGTGCACGGGCTAGGCGTGCCAGAGCCTGAGTGTTTAACTTTATAATGCTCTTTTCTGTGTCAAAACCCTGCAAATTTCTCTAAGATCAAGTGGATTATGATTCAAGGAAGCTTTGAACAAAAATATAAATAAAACGAAGTGAAAATTAGTTAAAGTGATTAAAATTACTAAAATTCCAAATAAAAACTATATTAAAAATACTATAAAAATAACACCTATCAAAATTCCCAAATGTAAACCATTGCTTGTCCTCAAGCAACAAAACTAAAAACAAAAGAACAACATAAGCTAAGCAAACTAACAAAACTAGCTTACTATGGTTGGAGATAATTATTGACAATTTCAAAAAGATATCAAAATTATTAATATGCGAATAAATCAAGTGTTTTCCATGCTAATAACATTTAAGCAAAAATTCAATTTTCGATGAAACACAGTCCTTAATTTAAACATAAGTTAAAAAGATTTTTTTTCAACACCAATATTTATTCAACCTATGATAAGTACAATATGAATTTTCACAAAAATTATTTAACCTTTTTAGGTTCAACATTCCCATATGCAAAATTAGTCATGCCTTCTCCACAATTAAAATGTATACAATTTAAAAGATCAAAAGGTCTTTATTTAGGTTGTAATGGGGTATTAGGGATTTACTTTTTAGCAATTAAAGAAAAAGGATAGGAAGATAGACAAAGAGCACAAAAAATGTATAATATCAAGATTTTCATTATATCAAAACTAAATTTTCTTTGTAAAGGGAGATTAATTATTGAAGTTCTTTACTAGCTCAAAATTTGAGGTACTTTGGCAAGGTCTTTTCATAATACTTTGATAGTCTCTTCCATGCTTAAATTCCCCAAACTTGAATTTTTGATTGATCGCTTCTTTCATGGGGTGTTTCTCTTTGTTTTTTCTACTTGCTTCACGTGTTAGTATTAATGAAAATTTTCTCCCTTTTGTTGCCATGTTTTTAACAGAAATCAAATCCTTCAATTATACATTATTGTACTTAGGGTAGGAAATTAAATTGGTTTAATGGCTAGGCTTAATAAGGGTGAGCAATAAAATTTGGATATAGGCTTCAAATTGGTTGCAAATGATACAATTTAATTTAGGTGGCCTAGGCTAAATAAAGGTTTCAACAAAGAATGCCTAAATCATCTCCTTCAAAATGTAAGCATTTTGAAAATTTTGTCTCAAAAGGAATTCGAATTTGTTCTAAGAATGCCAAGGTTAAATAAATTTTGATTAAAACACACACACACACACACACACACACACACACACACACACACACACACACACACACATATATATATATATATATATATATAAATACAACCCAAAGATCGACTAATCTAAACACTAATTAATAAATATACTGAATGGGAAGAAATAAGTAAAAGACCTATTTAAATCTAAATCATATATAATGATTACAACTGTCCGATTGAATTCATTTATAATAATATGTATGTATTGCATTTTAAAGTACGATACGTGGCGTTGTTATACCAAGAAGATGACTAATAAATAGCCCTTTGGACCAGTAGCCCGCACTTCTGGGTTTCCAGCCGATATATCAATACTTATTATTATTAATTTATAAATCAACATACAAAATAAATTTCTGATTTGGAAGATCAGACTAGGCTGCATCCACAGAGCATACTTATAAGCAACAGACAACACAATAAACAATTTATTTAATATTTATCAATTAACTCAACCAATTTTAATTGATTTTATTTTAATTAAGGTTGAGGGTTACTGCAACCTTAGCCTGGGATCCCCAGAACTAAGTCAGAGTGTGGAGGGAGAAGAGAAAGGTGCCGTAAACACGGACTTAGATTGTAGCAGTTGATAAATTTAAACAAACAATTTTATTTAAATACAAAAATTGAAATACAATTTATACTTACAAGGATTTAGTTTTACAAACAGACTTCTAACTTGGAATGCTTACAGAAGAACTTGAGAATGGAGAGAGGAGAGGGAGAGTTGAGAGTATTACAATGTTAGACTTAAGTTAGTTTCGTGCCTTCACAAGAGGATAGGCTCCCTTTTAAAAGAAAAAAAAGAATCTTTTACTATTCAACTTTTACTATTCATGAATAGTATTTGGTCTGCCACCGAATTTTGAACAGTGTTGACCTTTTACTGTAGATGAACAGTGGATTGTCTGCCACCGAATCTTGACTTTTACTGTTGAAATAGTACTTTGGCTTTTCCTGTAGAAACAGTAGTTTGACCTTTACTGTTGGATGGTGAAATAAGGTTCCACCTGCCTTGTTTTATATGGAGTCCGAACAAGATGAGGATAATGATAATCCTTTCTTTACTTTTCTTTTTATCTTGTCGGCTTTCTTTTTCTTTTTCTTTATTTTTTCTTTTCTTTCTTTTTCTTTAGCTTTACTTTTAATTTTTACAACAGATAAGGATTCATCACTATCTTCAGAGGATGAGTTGGAGGTATCCGAGGACGATGATGATATTTACCTTTGCCTGTATGAGCTGTCTTGGTCGATGATTGACTTGAAGACTCTGCTTGAATTTTACTGGATGAAGGTTTTACCTGTGGATCTGAGCTGGTAGAAAGTAATTGGAACATTTCTTCACAAATCAGTTTATACTCCTCAGGAGTTTTTGCTGCAGCTAACCTGGCTTGGCACTTAGCTTTTTGAATCCCAAAATCAGGGTTTTCTGGTAAAGCAAGTGTTTTAGCATAAGTTAAATTTTTAAGGGATGATGAACTGGCCTTTTTACTGGTGATCCATTGACTGATTTTAAGTTGGGTAGTGGAGTTTTTAAATGATCCCCACCATTTTATCTTGTGACATTTTACTATCATTGGTATTTGAGTACCAGGAATATATTGATAATCAAAAAACCATTGGTATACCCATGGTGTGAAGAAGGTCATACTATAGTACATCAAAGATGGTATATGGGCTTCTTCAGGGGTAGGTTTATAATTGGTTTTAAAATAGTGATATAATGAAAGGATATCTGGGGTAATAATATCTTCAGAAATGCCTCTTGATTGCCACCACCTTTTAAACCAATTGGGGATTTTTAAATCTTTACGAATATTTTGGTCAAAATAAATTAACCAAGAATGAGTATGAGTTGGGTTTTGAATACAAAAAACCTTTTCCCATGCCTTTTTATAATCAAAATAATTATAAGTAGGATGATATTTAGAAAGAGTTTTAAATCTAACAGGAGTATATAAAGAAGATACGGGCCAATCCTTAGGATGGATGACGCGTTTTATTTGAAGAGAAGAGTATGAAATAACTGTTTTATGTTGAGTATCAAACGTATGTTTGATTTTTACTGAACCAGTATCTACTAAAATACTATGGTAGTATTCCTGAGGTTTTGAAGGGTCCGTTGGCACAAAATACCAATGCTTAGGATAATATTTGTGAATAACTTGCCAAGGATTGATGTCAGTATACCCATCCTCAACTTCAATTTCATAATCATATACATTTTTTACGAACCATTTATGTATACTGGAAGTAAATGATATTTGGCTTTTTGGCAAAGCCACAGCCTTTAACGGGTTTGATAACTCTTTACCGTCTACCGTTTGAGACGGAGTAGCCGTATCATGAGCGGATACGATCGCTTTAGGTTGAGAACTCATACCTGGATTCTCTGTGGAAGAGGATGCTATACATTGTAGCGCCTTTACTATTTCCGGAGATTTACTAAGTTCTTCAATCCATTGTTGAAGGTTTTCAGTGGGGTCCGGTTTACTGGTAAGGGTTTTACTAAGGTCTTCGGAGTGCTCAGAAAGAGCTTTAGTGGGAGAATCAGATTCATTTAAGGGTTTCTTCCCCTTATCCTTCTTCTTTCCCATCGTTCTGTAAGAATTCTCTAGTTAGAAAGTCTGGAATATTATTATTATTACCTTTAATAAATTCAATATCAAATTCAAATATACTAAGAATTGCTTGCCATCTAGCAAAGATTTGCTTTGGAAGACCCTTTCTTGCGACTGCCAGAGCCTTGATTGATATATATGAGGGCAAATTAAGTTTAAGGGTTGGTCAAGAGGAAATTGTTTTTTATGTTCTTAAATCTTGTAAACTTCCTATGGATTATAATGACTGCTTTCGAATTGATGTTGTTGATGAATGTGTGGAGAACACTTTGTATATTAAAGATGACATTAATGATTCAAGCATCATGGATGTGAAAGAAAATGAACCACCAAAGCAAGAACTGAAACAACTTCCATCTCATTTAAAGCATGCATTCTTAGGTGAGAATCATTCTTTTCCTGTTATGATTTCTTCTCACTTAACACTTGATCAAGAGGAAAGGTTGTTGCAAGTTCTTCGAAAACATAAGAAAGCTCTAGGGTGGTCGATTTCAGACTTACAGGGAATAAGTCCAAGTGTATGCGTGCATAAGATCCTGATGGAGGAAGACTATAAACCCTCAATTGAACATCAAAGACGATTGAACCCAAATATGAAAGAGGTAGTTAAAGCTGAGATCATAAAGCTTTTAGATGCCAGCATTATCTATCCAATTTTCGATAGCAGTTGGGTAAGTCCTATTCAAGTTGTTCCAAAGAAGGGAGGTATGACAGTTATCTCTAACAAAAATAATGAGTTAATTCCCACTCGAACAGTCACAAGTTGGGGTGTGTGCATTGATTATAGGAAGTTGAACAAAGCAACACGCAAAGACCACTTCCCTTTACCCTTTATTGATCAAATGCTTGAAAGACTTGCAGGTTATCCCTATTATTGTTTTTTTGGATGGTTATTCTGGATATTTCCAAATACCTATTGCTCCTAAAGATCAAGAGAAAACCACTTTCACTTTTCCTTATGGTACTTTTGCCTATAGGAGGATGCCTTTTGGATTATGCAATGCTCCTGCAACTTTTCAAAGATGCATGATCTCCATATTTTCTGACATGGTTGAAAAATTTATTGAAATATTCATGGATGATTTTTCTGTGTTTGGTTCCTCTTTTGATGCATGTCTTTATAACCTATCTTTAGTAATGCAATGATGCGAGGACGCTAGCCTTGTTTTGAATTGGGAAAAATATCATTTTATGGTTAGTGAAGGCATTATTCTGGGCCATAAAATCTCACAAAAAGGAATTGAAGCGAACAAAGCCAAAATCGAGGTAATTGAAAAGCTACCTCCAAATTTAGTAAGAGGAGTAAGGAGCTTTCTTGCCAATGCAGGATTTTACAAGAGATTTATTAAGGACTTCTCCAAAATCACAAAACCTCTTTGTAATTTATTAGTTCAAGATGTCCCTTTTGATTTTGACAAAGAGTGTTTGAATGCTTTTAACAGGTTGAAGAAAGAGTTGATCTCAGCTCCTATCATTGCTACACCAGATTGGACTCTTCCCTTTGAGCTTATGTGTGATGCTAGTGATCATGCTGTTGGAGCTGTTCTTGGGCAAAGAAAGGAAAAGAAGTTGCATGTCATTTATTATGCTAGTCACACATTGAATGATGCACAATTAAATTATGCCACCACTGAAAAAGAACTTCTAGCTATTGTTTTTGCTTTTGATAAATTTAGGGCTTTTTTAATTGGAGCTAAAACAATAGTTTACACTGATCACTCTGCTATTAAGTATTTATTAGAAAAGAAAGATGCAAAGCCTAGATTAATTCATTGGGTTCTTTTGTTGCAGGAATTTGATCTAGAAATTCGTGATAAGAAAGGAACCGAGAACCTCGTAGCCGACCACTTATCCAGGCTCGAGTTGGGGGAAGAAGTGCAAACAGAATTGCAAATCAATGAAGACTTTCCCCATGAACATCTTCTCTTGTTGGCAAACACACAAGCTCCATGGGATGCCGATATAGTTAACTACCTTGTTTGCAAAATCACTCCTCCCAATCTTTCTTATCAACAAAAGAAAAAGTTTTTACATGATCTTAAATATTTCTATTGGGAGGAGCCTTTCTTGTTCAAATATTGTAGTGATCAGCTATTTCGACGATGTATACCGGAAGAGGATGTGGAAAGTATCCTTCGATTCTGTCATTCAATGGAATGTGGGGGACACTTTGGAGCAAGCAAGACGGCAGCATGTATCTTGGAAAGCAGTTTGTATTGGCCTAACTTATTTAAAGATGCTTTTAACTTTGTTCGTATTTGTGATTGTTGTCAAAGTTTAGGTAACATCTCGAAGCGACATGAGATGCCCCTAAATAGCATCCTTGAAATAGAGATCTATGATGTTTGGGGTCTAGATTTCATGCAACCTTTTCCATCGTCTTACTCCAACCAATACATTCTAGTAGCGGTGGACTATGTTTCAAAGTGGGCGGAAGCTGTTGCCTTCCCAATAATGATGCCAAAAGTGTAATGAACTTTATCAAGATATATATTTTCACATGTCAGGGCACCCCGAGAGCAATAATCACAGACGGAGGTAAGCACTTTTGTAACAAATACTTAGATTCCCTTCTTTCAAAATATGGTGTTACTCATCGTGTCGGTACTCCACATCATCCTCAAACAAGTGGATAAGTGGAAGTCACCAATAGGGAAATCAAGAAGATTTTGGAGACCACTGTTGGACAATCTAGGAAGGACTGGTCCAAGAAACTCGATGATGCTCTATGGGCTTATAGAACCGCATTCAAAACACCAATTGGTATATCTCCATATCGCATGGTCTACAGTAAGGCTTGTCACCTTCCTATTGAGTTGGAGCACAAGGCATACTAGGCAATCCAATTTCTTAACTTTAATGCTAAGGAAGTTGGTCAAAAACGGTTGCTTCAATTAAATATGATGGATGAAATGTGCCTCCATGCTTATGAGAATGCCAAAATATATAAGGACAGTACCAAACAATGGCATGATAAGCACATTATCCTGAGGAATCTAAAGGTAGGACAACAGGTATTGCTCTATAACCCCAGACTCTGTCTCTTTCCAGGTAAGTTGCGCTCTAGATGGTCTAGTCCATTCACGATCAAAGAAATTTTTCCACATGGGGCCATTGAAATAGTGGATGGTAACAGGAGTTTCAAAGTTAATGGTCAACATTTAAAAGTTTATCAAAATGAAAACTTTGATCTAGTCAAAAACACCATCAGTCTTGTTTAGCCTGAACTTGGTTGAGTGCGTCGAGCTTAACGACGTTAAACAAAAGCATTTGTGGGAGACAACCCATATTATTTTTTTGAAATTTCTTGTTTCAATTTATTTTTGTTATTTCTGTTACAATTTTCCCAAAATTTCTCCATAATTGTTCCTCTATTTCAGTCAGAATTCTTTCAGGTTCGAGTTGAAGTCCATAGAATAGCAGGTCCTAGCCGTGCTCAGCAACACAGCCGTGCGTCACGGAGGTGAAAATCACTCTTAAAGGTTAGAGGCTAGCACGCCTTGACCGTGCACTACAGCACGCCCGTGCTAATACATGACAAGGAATTGCAGCTTGCACGCTCGAACCATGCTCTAGGACACGCCCGTGCGACCAGAACGGAGAAAGTCGCTTCGCAAGTCAGAGCCACTCACGCCCTAGACGTGCCCTCCAGCACGCCCGTGTTAGGTAAGTCAAGTTTTACTCTATAGGTCAGATCCACGCACTCCCCAGTCGTGCTTCCTAGCACGCCCATGCCCGTAAACCGCCTCAGAGAGTCAAAAGCGCGCACGGCCAGGCCGTGCCAGGTAGCATGACCGTGCCACAATCAGATCTGTGCATTAAAATGCACCTCTATTTAAAGCGCACGCCCTCATTCCCTCTTTTCCCACAATGCACGCCCTAGTCGCCTACCCTCTTTCCTCTGTTTTTTCTCTGTTTTTCGCTCTTTTTCTCTCATCCAAACGCACTAAACACCAAATTCCTTCACCTTTCTCCTTCACCATGCCTCCCCGATACAAGAGCAGCCGACCTGCCTCTTCAGTGGCCGCTCGACAATGACCCATTGCTTGACCTTCCACTGCTTCTCCTCCACCCGTTCCACCTCCTATGACTCAAGCTCCTACTCCATTTGAAATTGGCTCACCGGAACAACAAGAAAGGTGCACCAAACTTTCTCTTTGCCTTATTTTACCCAATTGGTTTATTGATGAGACTGCATTAGCACAAGTGGGGCTTAGGGATGCTGTTTTAGAACCTCATAGGCGTATTGGGTGGGAACAATTTATCAACATGAAAGACCTTGTTTATGCACCTCTCACTTTAGAGTTTTTGAGTTCTTATTCCTCCCTTATTCGCCTATTTGATTTCCCTAGCAAAATTGGATTCCAGTTGTTTGGGAGAAATTATGAACTTTCTGTAAATGAGGTTAGTCATATATTTGGGTTTCCCATTGAAAATGCTCATAATCGAATATCTACGGAATTTAATGATCGCAGTACATGGAATGATCTGACTGGGGAACATATATAATCCTAGGTTTTCGAAAGCCTCAAAATTGAGAAACCCTGCCCTGAGATATATTCACAAATTCCTAGCCAGCACTATTTTTGGGCGAAATGAGAGTGATGGGGTATTAAACTGTAACGAATTATACTTTTTATGGGCAATTGATCAGGGGATTTTATTGCATGTTGGTTATTGGTTATGTTTGCGATGGGCAAGGGTTGCACGAGCAGATAAGGGAGCTATTATGAGGGGGTGTTTTGTAACCCGGATTGCAGCATATCTGAGAGTTTGGAACCCCGCTAGACCAATTTATGATAGTGTGGGAGGAGGAAGAGGCACTAGGTTAGACTTAGATGTCATGATTCACATGAGGCGCACTGGTTGAAAAAGTGGGAGATTCATATCGAATAGTGGGTGCTCGAGACGACAGTTCGAATGATGAGGAGGCTGAGGATGCCGGTAACGCTAACATGGAGGAGGGTAATCCTAGTCGTTTTGGTACTTCTTCTGGTGCAGGTACTTCTGGCGCTGGTCCATCTTTTCAAGGAGCGTCAAGCATGTCCAATGATGAAGTCCTTGCACGGATGATGTCCCGAATGGACATGTTTGACACACTCCTTAACGGAATGGAATCCATGATTGCTGACAAGTTCCAGTCCATAGAGGTTATGCACGGGAGCCTGGACTCTCGTATTGATACTTTGCAAGGCCAACTCCACACTGTCATTTAGTTATTGCAGCCACACCCACCTCCACCACCGGAATCTTGATAGATTTTGACTTCTTCTCGTTTGCTTTCTATTTCGATTTTTGTTTTTATATATTGGATGTTATGTCTTGAATTTTTGTTTCCTTTGTTGCTGTTTTCGTTTCTTTGAATATTATATATTCTCATTTTTTTTTCTTTTTATTGTTTTTCTGATTTTCTAGCTATGCTACATTCCAACACCCTACTCTATTGTATTTTTCAATAAAATGATGGTAATGCTTACTACACTCTCTTATTCTTTTCTATTGCTAATGTGATAAGTTTGGGAAAGTAGGCTTATTTTGAACACATTGGGGACAATGTGCTAGATTAAGTTGGGGGAAGAAAAATTTTAGTTAAATTTTTTTAAAATTTTTCTTTTATTATTTTAGCTTAACATGGTTGGAATAATTGTGAGCAAGTTTGAAAATTATCATAATTTAGTAACTCGTGATAAATTTAGTTGATTTTCTAGTCTAATATGTTTGAGCTTTAATTTTAATTTTTGAATTAACATGATTCTTTGGTTTAACTATTTGTTTCTAAGATTATACCAATTCCATATAATAAATTAACTTATGGTCAATTAATTAGTATAATCCAAAAAGAAGGATTGCAAATTTGCCAAGACTTAAAACTTCAAAGAACTTTAAAATATGAATTGAAAAAGACTAAACAAGAATTAGGAAGTTTTTGTAAATAATTCGATTATGGTATAACATCTACACAACAATGTAGTGGTCAATGTTCTAAAACCTCAAGCTCTAAAAAACATTATAAAAAGCATTATAAGTCTAAACCAAGTAAAGATAAATATTATCAAAAAGAAAAGCCTAAACATTATAAAAAATCTAAAAGTAAAAAACCATATAAACCTTTCACTAAAACTTCATATAAGGATTTAACTTGTTTTAAATGTGGTAAAAAAGGACACACATCTAAATTTTGTAAATTTAATAAGAAATTAAATGAATTACAGTTAAATGAAGAAATTGTAAATAAAATATATGAATTGTATCTTAATTCTGATACATCAGAATCTGAGGTACAAGAAAGTAATTATCAAGTTGATGAACTCGGTTCAACAACCAGTTCCTCAGATAAATCAATAAATATGTTAACTAAAGATCAAAGTACACTCTTAGAAGTAGTAAATGGTATAACGGATAATGATATTAAAAGTCAACTTCTTAAAAAATTAATTAAAAGTTTTGAAGAAGATAAAGAAGTAAAAAAATATAACTCCTAAAATCCAAACTAGTACTTATGACTTAACAACTATATTGAATAGAAATAAAAAGGTAGACACAGGTATTTCACTTAAAGATGTATATAAAGAAATTAGAATCTTAAAAAATGAAGTAAAAGAATTAAAAAGTCAAGCACAGCTAAATGCGACAAAAATAAAACTTTTAGAGACTCAATTAATATCTAGTTCCTCTTCGGAAGAACTAGATGATGAAATAAAAAATGAAATAAATGAACTAAATGAAGAAGAAGAAATAAACCCAAATTTTCTCTTTCTTCTACAAGAAATAACATCACGAAAATATTTAGTAAAAATAACTTTACAAATATCAAATGATTTTATTATAAATGGTATAGCCTTGTTTGACACAGGTGCAGACTTAAATTGTATAAAATCTGACATAGTACCAAGAAGGTATTGGTCAGAAACCCATGAAAAATTAACTACAGCTAATAAATCTAAATTAGAAATTGTAGGAAAAATTGATGCAGATATTGTAAATAATGAGTTAGAAATTAAAACAATTTTTCTGCTTTCTCCACAAATAAATTATATGGTAATATTAGGAACGCCATTTATAAACCTAATAACACCATATTCAGTAAAAGAAGATTGTATTAAATTTAAAATAAATAATAGTAAAGCTAGGTTAGAATTCACTGAAAAACCTAAAAGGAAGAATTTAAATTTACTCAAAGCTCATTCCATTAAAACCTTAGAAATTAATTCTTTGATAAATTCTAAGGAAGAAGACTTAAAAGATTTAAGAAATAATGCATGTTTCAGAAAAATTAAAGAACAACTAAACACTGAACATGTTCAAAATAACATCAAAAAGTTAAAAGAATTTATGGAAAATAAACTGTGTGCAGATCACCCAAATGCATTTTGGGCCCGTAAACAGCATATAGTGGATTTACCATATGAAAAGGACTTTGATGAAAAGTCCATCACAACTAAAGCTCGGCCCATCCAAATGAGCCCTGAACTTATAGAACATTGTAAAAAGGAAATTAAAGATTTAGAAAATAAAAAATTAATCAGAAAATCTAGAAGTCCTTGGTCTTGTGCAGCTTTTTATGTCAATAAAAATGCTGAGATAGAAAGAGGATTACCTAGACTAGTGATTAATTATAAACCTTTAAACACAGCTCTAAAATGGATAAGGTATCCAATTCCTAATAAAAAAGATCTTTTGAAGAAACTATATAATGCAAATATCTTTAGTAAATTTGATATGAAATCTGGCTATTAGCAAATCCAGATTCATCCTAAAGATAGGTATAAAACGACATTCACAGTCCCTTTTGGACAATATGAATGGAATGTGAAGCCCTTTGGTCTAAAAAATGCACCATCAGAATTTCAGAGAATAATGAATGACATATTCAATCCTTATTCTCAATTCTGTATAGTGTATATTGAAGATGTTCTAATTTTTAGCCAAACATTAGAAGATCATTTTAAACACTTAAAAACATTTAGTATGGTCATTGAGAAAAATGGGTTAGCCCTTAGTAAAACGAAAATGGACTTATTTAAAACAAAAGTTAGGTTTTTGGGTCATTATATAGAACAGGGTATTATCCAGCCCATAGAAAGAGCTATGGTTTTTGGGTCTAAATTCCCTGATGAATTAACTAATAAAACCCAACTCCAACGTTTTCTTGGATGCTTAAATTATGTAATAGATTTTTACCCAAACCTAAATTGTATGATTAAGCCCTTACATGATAGGCTTAAGAAAAATGCTGGCCCATGGACAGCCCAACATACACAGTTAATAAAAAAGATAAAAGCTTTGGTAAAAGAAATCCCATATCTTTATATCCCTAATCCAACCGCATTTAAAATAGTTGAAACTGATGCTTCAAATGTTGGATATGGTGGTATCTTAAAACAAGTAATTCATGGTAAAGAACGTATAATTCAGTATACATCTGGTCATTGGAACCAAACTCAATTAAATTACTCTACTATTAAAAAGGAAATATTAAGTATAGTAATTTGTATCAATAAATTTCAATCTGATTTATTAAACCAAAAATTTTTACTTAGAATTGATTGTAAATCTGCAAAAGATGTTTTGCAAAAAGATGTTAAAAACCTTGATGGATCCTTCTTTATCTTCATCAATATCAAGAATAAAAAAATCAATAGGGAAGATAAATGTACCTACCTTTACAAGCACATCTTCTACAATTCCTCTTAGATATTTGATTGATCGATTTGCCAATTGTAGAGACATCCTTGTTGGCTTTAGCTCTCCCATTCCTAGCATCTTAAAAACTTCATAAGACATAAGGTTAATGCTAGCATCTAAATTTGCTAAAGCTTTTTCAAAATCAAGATTACCAATATTACAAGGGATAGAAAAACTTCCTGGATCTTTTAACTTTGGAGGCAATTTATTTTGAATAATTGCACTATACTCCTCAGTTAACATTACCGTTCCTTGATCATCAATTTTTCATTTCTTGCTCAGGATTTCTTTTAGAAATTTTGCATAACTAGGCATTTGAGCGAGAGCTTCAACAAAAGGAATGTTAATTTGAAGCTTTTTGAAGACATCAAGAAATTTGAGGAAGCTTTTGTCATCTTGTGCCTTTTTTAACCTTTGTGGGAAGGGAACAGGTGGAACATAGGGTTTCACTTCTTCTTCCTCTTCTAGGTCAATGATGGGAACTTTTTTCTGCTCTTCCTTTTTCTTTTCTATCTTTGGTGGTTCTTTTAACTGTTTGCCACTTCTCAAGGTGATAGCTTGTACCTACTCTTTAGGATTCTTTTCGGTATTACTAGGTAACATACCTTGAGGTCGGGATGCCATCATGTTTGCAAACTGTCCTAGCTGGATCTCCAAGTTTCTAATCGCCACTTGCTGGATTTTATTATTTTCTTTGGTTTCGTTCATGAAGTCCATGTGCGATTTAGAAAGGGTCGTAAGGAGATCATCATGAGATTTTTTCTCTTGAGGTATAAACCCTGGTGTTGCATTCAAGGCGTTGTTGGGATTCGCATATGAAAGGTTAGGGTGATTCCTCAACTTGTTATCATAAGACTTGGAGTATGGGTAATTCTTCCTTCCTTGATTCATCACATAGTTTACTTGTTCCAAGGTTTGTGGGTTTAAAGAGTCTATCATGCATTCTCCAATCTCATGTTGCCCATTACACCTGTCACAAATTTGCAAAAAGAATTGACAGGATTAGTAGTCAATAAGTCCAATTTTCTTACCATATTATCTACCTTGGCATTGAGTGTTGTAATGGCATCTATTTCATAGACTCCTGCAGTCTTCTTCCTTTCGGAGTTGCTTTGATAATGGCTATTGCTTGCCATCTCCTCTATCAAGTCATATTCCTCATCAATCTCTTTTCTTTCAAAAGATCCACCTGCGGCTGCATCTAGAGTGATTTTAATATTAGGAGATAACGCATTATAGAAAGTTTGTACCTATAACCATTTAGGCAAACTGTGATGTGGGCATTTTCTCAATAAGTCCTTGAATCTTTCCCAAGCTTCATACAAACTTTCTTGATCATGGTGGACAAAGGTCATTATCTCATTGCGCAGTTTTGTGGTCTTTGAAGATGGAAAGAATTTTGCTAAAAATTTTTGGGCTAATTCCTCCTATGTTGTAAAACTTCCAGCAGGGCATGATTGTAACCAAGATCGTGCTTTGTCCCTAAGAGTGAAAGGGAAGAGTCTTAGTTTTACGGCATCCTCGGAAACACCATTTTGTTTGAAGGTATCGCAAATTTCCAGGAAATTTATGATATGAGCTTAGGATCTTCACTAGGTAAACCTCCATATTGAATTGAGGTGGAAAGCATTTGGATAATTGCAGGTTTAATTTCAAAATTATTAGCTTCCACCCGAGGTCTTGTGATACTTAAGGTTGTCCCTTCTGATTTTCTGTTAGTGTCGGTACTCATACTTTGAAGAGGTTGGAGAACCATCCTAAAAAGGTAAAGAGAAAGCCAAGGAGTAAGGCTTTCCAAGCTTATTCAAGCTTGTTAATAAGGTTTTGTGGCCCGACACAATAGAGTCAGTTTGGGTGTTTCAGCCATAAGTTGAGCTATGTATCTCCAAATTCGACACAAGAGGATGGTTGGAAAGCTAAGAAGTAGAGCTACAACTTTTATGAAGAACATAAGAGATGATTTTGCCATTTTAGTGGTTAAAATGGACAATCATTTCGGATATATAGGTAAGACATCAAATCTGCTTATGTTCATTCTGTATTAGTATGAGCCTTAACTAAAGAATGAAATTTTATTTTTGCTATAAAAGAATGAAGACATATTTGTATTTATAATCTTCTATTTGCTTTCAAAGTGTTTTAATTAAATTAATGCGATTTCGGTATTTATATAATTGAGTAATTTAAAGCAATTGCGAGACTTGCCTTGGCTATTCTTGTTATTTTAATTGTTAGTTATTTAGCACCACTGAGTCTTCCACTCAGCGCGTTGATTTTTATCATGCGCAGGTTAGGAGTGGAGGATGTTTTTCAAGACCAAAGGAGTAGCATCAGAGTAGATAGAACATTTTGGGTAGGATATTTTGTTACAGTCCCATTAAGAGTAGGTGTTGTGTAGTCGCGCAAGGTGCAGACCGGATACTGAGGTGGAGGTCTGTTTTCTGGGTTGACTTCATCACCCATGTCTCCTTGCTGTTTGGATTTGCTTTCACGTGTTCTACTAGCGGCGTTGTTCTTACGACAAGTCTTTTCAATTTCTGGATCAAAGATTAAGGGTTCAGTCCTACCTGGTCTTCTTTGTGTAAACACCTGAAATAATTCTTAAAAAGAAAATTAAATAAAACAGAAAAGTAAATTTCTAAATTAATAATAGGGTAATTAGTATTAATATTGATAATACCAATGCCCGGCAATGGCGCCAAAAACTTGACAGTGATTTTTTGCAAGTATACGAAATCGTAGCAAGTAATATAAAGTAAGTAGAGTATCGTCTCCTCAGGAATTGTATATCAAGTACCAAAATTGTGTTAACCTATTATTATTTAAACAGCAATAAGACAGATTTATTATAAGAAAAATAAATTCTTACAAGAAAACAACAATAAATCAAGCAACAATATTCAGATGAAAAGAATTCAAGGATTTTAAAACTACTAGGGATTTTGATTTCACTTAACTCTATCCAACTTATTTTATTAGTTTGTTAATCAATTTTAATTGTTCAAGTAGGGGAAACAATCGTAAAATCACTAACAAGCTCTCCCGATGTATTGTTAGCTATTCTAACCCGGTTTAATTACCTATCTTCCAATAGCGCATTCAAACACGAATTAAATCATTAAGTTTTGTGGTTTGTTTTGTGAATTCATAACCTAAGGTCATTAACTTATGAAAACTTCCCATGAGTCAAACCATATAGCTTCCGCATCAAGTTATTATTCTCATTTAATTTATTACCCTATTCATATCAAAAACCCTTCTTCTGATAGTGATTAATGAAATAAATCAATCCAGGGAGAAACTCTGCCTGGAAGCATTAAGTAAAATAATAAATTATACGTTGAACAAAGAAAAACAAATCTAATATTATAAATTGGAAAAGAATTCAAGCTACATCAAATCCCTAGTATGAGGATTTAGTTCGACATAGTAATTAAATAAAACTCAATAATACTTGCTTAAAACTTCATAATCAATATGAATAATGAAAAGTAAAACAAGATTAAGAGTTTAGAAATAAAAACTAGACAACAGATACGTGGATGGCTTCCTTGAATCTTGGCACGAATCTTGAGCTTGAAGTCTTTGAGAGAGAGAGAACTATGTATAAAAAAAAATAGAACCAGAGATAATTCAACACTGAATGGTTCCTCTCTTTATATAGACCTCCTAAAAGAAAATCTGACTCCGTTTAGGAAATAGAATCCTTATTAAGTACAAAATCTTTTTGGAGATCACAAACTGTTTAGGCTTGGATTTCTTCTCAATTAGGATTCTTCCATCTTCCTAAATAGGATTAGATCTTGATTTGCACGTCAGGAAAATATCTGAGGTGGGCCCATGTAAGTTGTAGAGAATGTCTGGCATTTTTTATTCAAGACATCATTAAATTCGTAGCACGGGCGTGCTGTTCTACACTGCTGGGGCGTGCCAGAGTTTGAGTTCTATGGATGATTCAGCACTAGCCTTGCTCTGCGACACGTCCAGAGAAGTATTTGTGGCACGGGCGTGCTCCATAGCACGGCCGGGGCGTGCTCCATAGCATGGCCAAGGTGTGCTAGGCTCTGACTTTCCTGGATAAAATGCATTACGGGCGTGCTGAAGCAAGCACGCCCTGATGTCCTTTTAGGCACGGGCATGCCAGATAGCACGGGCTGGTCGTAGTAGAGTCTGAGTCTCCACTTGATTTTCCTTAAGTTTAGCACGGGCGTGCTAATGTGCACGGGCTGGGCGTGCCAGAGCCTGAGTGTTTAGCTTTATAATGCTCTTTTCTGTGTCAAAACCCTGCAAATTTCTCTAAGATCAAGTGGATTATGATTCAAGGAAACTTTGAACAAAAATATAAATAAAACGAAGTGAAAATTAGTTAAAGTGATTAAAATTACTAAAATTCCAAATAAAAACTATATTAAAAATACTGTAAAAATAACACCTATCAAGTATCCTACTGATGTTCATTCTATTTTTTCTATTGATATAATATGATCATTTGTGTGGGATGTCTTTGAGTTAAGCATGGAGGATGAGTTAGAAGTGGTGATTAGTCAAGGAATTCATGAAGATAGTACCAATTAGCCACTAAGTGTAGAGGTTCAAGATGCAGTAATGGCATTGCAGTCATTACCTTTAGTTCCAAAAAGGTATGAGGTTTCCAAGATTGACTTACATGATCACACAAAATTATTGCCTTCTATTGTAGATGCACCAATTCTTGAACTCAAACCGTTGCTTGAGCATTTGAAGTATATTTACTTGGGAGACAATGAGACACGTCCAGTTATCATCTCGAGTAAGTTAATAAAGATTCAAGATGAAAGATTGATAAGAGTTTTGAGAATTCAAAAAGAAGCTATTAGATGGACATTTGCTGACATCAAGGGTATAAGTCCATCGGTGTGTATGCATAGGATTTTGTTAGAAGATGATGTTGAACCAAGTAGAGAAGCTCAAAGGAGGTTGAACCCACAAATGATGGAAGTTGTGAAGAAGGAAATTTTAAAGCTATTGGATGCCGAAGTTATTTTTCCAATTTTAGATAGTAAATGGTTAAGTCCAGTTCAAGTAGTGCCAAAGAAATCAGATGTCATTGTTGTAGCAAATCAAGATAATGAGCTTATTTCGACAAGGATTCAAAGTGGATGGTGAGTGTGCATAGACTACCGCAAGCTAAATTCTTCAACAAGGAAGGACCACTTTCCATTACCATTCATTGATCAGATGCTTAAGCGGTTAGCGGGTAAGTTTTATTTTTACTTTCTTGATGGCTTTTCGGGATATAATCAAGTTGTGATCGCACCAAAGGACCAAGAGAAGACTACCTTCACTTGTCCTTTTGGAACTTTTGCATTTAGAAGAATGTCGTTCGAACTTTGTGATGCACCTGCCACATTTCAGAGATGTACGGTGAGCATATTTTCAGATTTTATTGATAATTGCATTGAGGTGTTCATGGATGATTTTACTGTGTATGGTGATTCATTTGATGTAGGTTTACATAATTTAATTTCTGTTCTTGAGCGATGCATTGAAAAAAAATCTTGTTTTAAATTATGAAAGGTGTCATTTTATGGTAGAACAAGGAATTGTTTTAGGGCATGTTGTTTCTAATAGGGGTATTGAGGTAGATAAGTCAAAGGTTGATTTAATTGTGAATTTACCTTACCCCACAACTGCGAGGGAATTGTGCTCTTTTCTTGGTCATGCAGGTTTCTATTGAAGGTTTATCAAAGATTTTTCTAAGATAGCAGTACCTTTATCTAGGCTCTTGCAACAAGATGTTACATTTGAGTTTGGTGAAGAGTGCAAGGAGGCTTTTGACAAGCTAAAGTCTACATTAACATCGCCTCCTATTATTCAGGCTCCTAACTAGACTATAGCATTTGAAATTATGTGCGATGCGAGTAATTGTGCTGTGGGAACAGTCTTAGGGCAGTGTGTTGGGAAGCTTTTTCATATGATTTATTATGCATCCAGAAAATTAAATTCAGCTTAGCGCAATTATTCCATGACTGAAAAAGAGTTTTTAGCTATTCTTTTTGCTTTAGATAAATTTTGGTCATATTTGCTTGGTTCTAAAGTGATTGTGTTTTCGGATCATGCAGCTTTGAAGTTTCTCCTAGAAAAGAAGGAAGCAAAACCAAGGTTAATTAGATGGATCCTTCTTTCACAAGAATTTGATCTTCAAATTAAAGACAAGAAAGGTGCTGAGAACCTGGTAGCGGATCATTTAAGCAGGTTAGTGACACAAGAGAATCCAGTTCCTCTACAAGAATTATTTCCTGATGAGCAATTGTTCAAACTACAGGGTATGATCCCTTGGTATGCTGACTTGGTAAATTATTTGGTTACTAAGACTATGACTTCTAATTTAAGTAGAGCTAAAAAAGAGAAATTGAAACGAGAGTCTAGGTATTATGTGTGGGACGAACCATACTTATGGAAATTTTGTTTTGATCAAATTATAAGGAGGTGTGTTCCTGAAAATGAGATTAAATCAATTCTTACTTTTTGTCATGCATTTGCATGAGGTCCTTTTGGACCTAAGAGAACAAGTAGGAAGATAGTGGATTGAGGTTTTTATTGGCCTACCATATTTCATGATGCTTATATTTTCTGCAAAAATTGTGAACAATGTCAAGGAACAGGAAATATATCCCATAGGAATGAAATGATTCAGAGCCCAATACTTGTATGTGAAATTTTTTATGTGGGGTATTGATTTTATAGGTCCATTTCCTTCTTCTTTTGGTTTTATTTATATATTACTTGCTATTGATTATGTTTCTAAATGGGTTGAAGCTAAAGCCCCAGAATTGATGATTCTAAAGCTATTGTAGATTTTATTAAGTCAAACATTTTAGCAGATTTGGAATTCCTAGAGCTTTAATCAGTGACAGAGGCACTCATTTTTGTAATAGAGCTGTGGAGGCATTATTAAAGAAATATGGTGTTTTTCATAAAGTATCTACAGCTTATCATCCTCAAACAAGTGGGCAGGCTGAGGTATCAAATAGAGAGGTGAAGTTTATCCTAGAGAAGACAGTGAATTCGAATAGAAAGGATTGGAGCCTTAGACTTGATGATGCTTTGTGAACTTATAGGACTGCCTATAAGACACCCATAGGTATGTCCCATTACAGGTTGGTCTTTGGAAAGATGTGTCTCCTTCTTGTTGAGATAGAACATAAGGCTTATTGGGCTGTTGCACTACAAAAAAAATGCCTTTTTCGGTCGCAAAAAGCAAGAAATCGGTCGCTAATCAAACTTAGCGACCGAAATAAATCTGTCGCAAAACATTTTGTGACCAATGTAGTAATCAGTCGCAAATTTGCGACCGATTTGGTCGCAGAAACAGTCTGTTGCAATTATGAAATGTGGTCGCAAATTTTAAATTTAAAGTTTATATTTTTGGTTGCAGTTCGGTAGCAAATCTGTCGCAAAATACAATTAAAAAAGAAAAAATTTAAATATTATTATAAAACCATAATTTTTTACACCTATGAAAATTGGCATATATATATACATATATATATATATATATATATATATATACATATATATATATATATATATACATATACATATATATATATACATATATATATATATATATATATATATATATATGTATATATATATATATATATATATATATATATAACAAACGCAATTCAATAACAATATAAAAATGTAATCGTTAATGTAATGTACTGAACAAAATTTGGAAAAACCACTGGAAATCCAAAAAGGTCCAAAATCAAATCTACGCGATTGGTCATCTGCACGATCCAATGTCGAATCGCCGAGAGGAGTACCTGCTAGATGTGCTGTAGTGTCGGCAGGGGTGACCAAGGTATCGTCTGCAGCATCAGGATCAGGAGACAATAGTGGCTGCTATTGAGATGTCGAAACATTTTGATCTGTAGCAGGCGCATGATCAGAGGAAGAAGTAACAGCACCGGGCTGGCCAGACAGCAGCATGACATGCGCTCTAAGTTCTGCAAGCTGCCTCTCCTGCTTATCAACACGAACCCGTAATGCAGTAAACTCCTCGGTACTGTGCTCGGGCTATGGTCCTGCACTGGCAGCAGAAGCGTGAGATGCTGAGCTGCAGTAAAACTGTGATGCCTGAGACCCGATGCCACATATCTTCCTCTTCTTCTCGCCCCCTACAGCCTCGAGATAAAGTGCTACATCATCAATTCTTGACCCAGCTTTAGATTCAGCCTGAGAAGAAACAAGACGCTCGCGAGCTGTAGTATAGTTCTCCTAAAAACAAAAAATTAATTAATCAATACAGTTGCAAGCTTTATTATATTGAACTTTGTACATCTTCGCAACGACTAGAGGGTAAATGTAAATATTCTTCATTGTTACTTACATTGACGGCCATCGCACATCTGTAGACAAACGTATTAAGATCGTGGTCCTTCGTGTGAGTGTATGTAAACACCTCAATTGGTGTGGGCTCACGACCATATTTTTCAGCCTATAATGAATTTTTATGCATGATATATTAATATAGTGTCCTTTCATTAAACATCAGTTTCATATATGGTGACTAGTTGACTCACTAATAATCGAGATGTCTCTATAGCAGATATTGATCCGCCTGTGTGTCGAGAAGGTCCCGCTCCATCACCGCCAGTCTCACTACGCCTGTTTTGTGCAAATATCTCTCGCTTTCTCTTGAATGCAGGATCCTCCCAAGCCTTTTGCTAGCTCTCCCATTGTGACATCCTACCGAGTCGAGTCTTAGCATAGAGTTGAGTAGTCGAGTTGAGTCGAGTTGAACCAAACCCGGTTGGGGTAGAATGGGTTTATAAGTGGAGTTACTTGAGTGAGAGAAAAAGATCAAAGCATATGGGTGAGGATTTATTTGCATTAAAAGATCAAGCTTGGGTATTAAGTGATAGCCTTTTTCTAATTGAGGTACCAGTTAGGAAGTTTTATATAAAATCCCTTGCTTTTTGATGGCCTACCCGTGATTACCATTTCACTTTCCCATTTTCATCTTTATCTTCATCTTCTTCCTTTCTTCCTTTCTCCATCCATTTTCATGGTAGTTTAAGACAACCTCAATTTTCTCCAAGTAAGTAAAATTTCTTGAAGCTTTATATTATTCAACCTCTAAGTGAGCTATATTGTAGATAAGTTATAATGATTCTGATGTGTATAGGAGAAGGGAGTTCAAAGATTGTAGAAAAAAGAAGTTAAAGAAGAGCTCAAGCTTTTTGGAGTAAAGGTTTGATATCTCTTTTCATTTACCATTTTCTTTGCATGAGAATTTGTGTGGTGTGTTGCTAATGAGACAATATTGCTTCATGTTGAGTGGGAGGACTGGTAATGGTGAGAAACAGGGGAGAACAGGGGAGGTATTGAATAAATGAAGTAAATAGTGAGTTTATGTTGAAACAGGGCTTGCTGGAAATTTTACCAGTAACTTCATCTTGATTTTGACCCCATTTAATGATGGAATTAGGAAGTGTTATAGAAGAGTTATTTGTTCCTCTATGTGTTAGCTTTACATGGGTTTTGAATCATTCAAATCGGAGTTGTATATTGAGAGATATGACCAAAAGAGTACAGACTGTGCAGGCTGGAAAACGCGAAGCGCGCGCGCGAATCGCATGACGAGCTCGCGTTGCCTTCTCGCACTCGCGACTTTCAAATGCGCGCTTGCGACTTTAACCTAAAACTCTCTGACTCTCATTTGGCACTTCTCGCGCTCGCGACTTTCAAGTGCGCGCTCGCGTACTTGGCCCTTGGCCTGTAAGCTCTCGCGACCTTCATCGCGCGCTCGCGAATTTGGCCTGGGAACTCACTGTCTCTCATTTTGCACTCTACGCGCTCGTGACTTTCAAGTACGCGCTCGCGACTTGTGCCCGATAACTCACTGTCTCTCATCTGGTGCTTTACGCGCTCGCGACCTTGCAAGGCGCGCTCGCGACTTGTGTTTTCATGCACTTTTGGACTTCTTTTTCAATGCAATTGTATTCCTTTGCTTCACTTATATGCCTCCAATCATCTTAATACCAAAATACAACATTAGAACCTGTATCAAAACAACATGAAAGCATGCAAATGATGTGAAATCAAATATACATTATGAATTATGAAGTTATGAACTATGAATATGATGTTGTTGTTATATTATTGCCATACCAACATTAGGCTCCATTGAGGTTAGGCAAAAACCATGTAGATAAGGCTATGTCGCGACATAGGATAGCAGATCTGCACCTCATACAGTTTGATACTCCGGCTACAGGCCGTTGAGTGGATATGATTATATATGGGCTATAGCAGCCAAGCATACGGTATTCATCCAGTTTCATACAGTTTTTCTTATCACTTCGGTTTCACTATAACCTTATGGAGCCATATAGATATCTTGACATAACATTTCATGAATCATACAGTATTATAAACAGTAAGAAAGAAAATCAAGGTATAAGGAAAGGATCATGCTATATGTGCTTATATGTTTAATTATCTATATGCATTTACATGCTTATTTCTATCTATGTATGTGCTTAATTGTTTCTTTATATGTTGAGATATCCACTGAGCTTTATTTGCTCAGCGAGTTACCTGTTTAACTCGCAGGTTTTGAGTTGGACCGTAGAGAGTTAGCTTACAACTGCTGCAGTTCATCTGTAGAAGACTCAGTCTTCAGGGTAGCTACTCATTTGGATGTGTATTTTTTGTCTATCCTTTTCATGGCATGTACAGGGCACACAGTTGGGCCCATTTCATTTTGACACTAGTATCATGTTTTGTAAATATAAATTACATTATTTTTGTATACAACATCAGCATGCTATTATATTCAATATACAGTATGACTTCAGCATGTCAGGCCATACAGTCAACCAGTTTGTAGCGTCTCGGTTCGGTTCATTCGGGTTTACGGGTGGACCGAGAAGGGGTGTTACACCCATAGCTCTTGAGACACGCACTGCTGCTTCTTACACCTTTTTCGCATCCTATAGGTGAAGTCAGCATATCAGTCAGCGTATAACTTCTCCCAAGCCACTTTCAGCATAGCCGTAATTGCCTATTCCTATACGAAATGGTTATGCAAAAATGATAAATAAAATTTCAATAAAAAAAGGTATCTTGATTAATTGTAAACATTGAATGATAATATAACTTAAACCAAAGCGTACTTGAAACTCTTCCCAATAAAAGTCTCTCGCCTCTTGTGGTACAGCATCCTATGTGTATCCTTCTTTATGGAGGTGTAGCTTGATTATCCTCATAATTTGCCTCGATGCTCGAGAGGATGGATATATGCTGAGAAAAAAAAACACAAGTGAAATATATGTAGACGAAAGCATCAAAATCTAAACAAAACCAAGTACAGAGGAAAAAGTGAATAAGTACTTACTATCCCGCTACCAAACTAAGGCTGTTACGTGGATTTGATGAAGCTGCAAAAGAAGTGACAAATGCTATAAATGTAGATAAATAATTAATATAAAATTGAAATGACAATAATGACATTTATGATTACCTTGTACAGTAGATGACTGTGCAGCTGGTGAAGACTCTACTGGTCCAAAAAGTGGGTAGAAGAGGAAGGAATAGAAGGAAGTGATGGCGGGAGTACTGGCTGCTGAGCAGAGGATGAAGCCCTAGACATACCTGAAGAAGAAGGAGGGATAGTCCCTCCTCATCCACGGATACTGCATCCTAGGCCACGACCTCCACGCGAACCACTGCCGGACGCGTCTGAATGAAATGCCTGCCTCTAGCCATCTGTACTGCAGATATCAGAACCTAGATATGTATGTATACAATTATATGAATTATAGAACATGTGGTAAATATGTATAAAGAAAGTGAATAACATTGAAATTCTTCATTAATAATATTAGATATACATCTATCAATTTGTAACAGTAAAACTATTCTAAGTATTAAGTGTCTTCATGTTGACGCGTGATTTTATGCCTCTGCCTGACCCAATGATGATATGAGGACAAGGGACGGGGTATCACGATAAATCAGAAGTGGTTGAACCAAAAGAAATTGAATCAAACCGCCCAAAGGAGTCTGACCCGTGTTAGGGCTGCGTCACGCAGCTAGTACCTGCGTGACGGCACTATTAGTTGCGTCACGCAGCTCTAACAGGGCTGACACCTCTGGCGCGCGCCCGTGCAACGGCCTGCACTGTTTGTATGGATACGCGGCAACTGTAAGAAAAGTAAGCCGCGTCACGCAGGTTTGCGGGTGCGTCACGCAGCTTCTACCCGCGTGACGCGACTGCCCTGTTGCCCTAGCCATATAAGTACAGCATTTTACAGCAAAAACGGGACCTTTTTTGTAGACTTTGCATTTTCTCTCATTTTTCTCTAAAAAAACCTAAAGATCTAAACTAAGTTTTTGATAAAAAAACGATTAGGGTTTCTTCCCCAAGAGCTCAAGTGAGTAAACTTGAGGAAGATCAAGCCCTTAACAGTTTAGTTTTGAAATCAAAAAGCATAAAAATATAGTAAGAGAAAAAGAGAGAAAAGAAAGAAAGATCAAAATGTCTTGCTTTGTGAAAATCTCGATATCACATTCCTGGAATCGTGAAACAACGTTCCTAAGCTAATCTCAGCGCATGCAATCCTCGAATCTGAGGGCAAGGTAACCATTCTAAACATTATCTTTCATTTCTAGCATTTTATTCCTTAAAATCTCATTTTTCAAGTAGTTGGTTAGTTTGGTATTGATTAAACGCCGTTTTGCCCATTTCTGAGTATTTCTGAGTTGTGTTAAACCATTGTTAACAAAAAAGGAACGTAAAAAAAGGGAGTTTGAAAGGTAGTTGCGGACCAGAGCAGCCGCGTCACGCAGCTACTACCTGCGTGACGCGACTGTTCATGTCCAAAAGTCTTTGATTCGGACTGGACCACCTGCGTGACGTAGCTATTTGTGTACCCAATATACTTTTATTCTCATATTCATATTTAATGTGATATTTTGGATAAATAATCAATAAAGCTAAGAATTTCAATAAGTCATGAATAGTTCCGTCACGTAGCTAGGAGTTCCGTCACGCGACTGTTCTTCATAGAACAGCTGCATGACGCAACTGTACCTATTTCCAGCAATATAATAAGAGTTGCGCCACACGACTGTTCTTCATAGAACACCCGCGTGACGTGACTGCTCTAAAGTTCCAGAATGAATAAGGTTAGTTGCGCCACGCGACTGTTCTTTATAGAACAGCTGCGTGACTCGACTGTCTTAAGATTCTAGAATAATTTCCTTATTTCGCTTTAATTTCATGTTACTAAGTAGATTTTAATCTTAACTCAGAAAATGATCAATTATGGGAAAACTAAGATTTAATCAAACCAAATCAATTAATCATTAATGATTATGAGGTTTTTAGGATTTATTTCTCTTTGTTTATTATTAATTATATTATCAAATTCAGTTTGTGGCCCGCCTTTAACCATAAGGCAAGAGCGGGTCTTTTATTTTATTTTATTTGATATGTATTATGGATGGATGATGGATGATATGCTTTATTTGTGATGAATGCAATGGATGGACCTAATTGGGACGATTAATTAATTTTCCACATAGGAGCTCGGTTCGATTTAATCGGGTTGGGATTTAACTAAATAATTGGTTTTTCTAAAATAAAATCAAATTAGAAATCGTAGGTTAAAAGAGGCCGGTTTTTTCCGGGCGTCGGCTTCCAATGGGCCGACGTACATAATTCCCTTACCTAGAATCGTACTTGGTACGCCTGACCAGTTTTATTTCAAATAAAAGGCCTTAAATAATATGGGTTAAAATGGAGTCACTTTTATAAAAATTAAAAAATGAAAACGGTCCCATTGCCGAAAAAATGGGTGGCGACTAAAATAATTTATAAGACCGATTTATCGGCATTCGCATCCAAAAAAGGTTTTTATCACCACGATTTCCAAAATATACATCAAAAACATATAAACTCTTACAGTGATTTTTCTCCGGGGGGAAAACAGTTTGGCGACTCTGCTGGGGATTTTGCACCCACTAATCCCCGGTTATTTTTAATAAATAATTTAGTGGTTGCAATTAGGAATTGACTCTAAAAAGCCTACTTTTTAAATAAAATTGGTTAGAAAAGCCGATGGAAAATTATTAGTCGTCCGTATGTGTTTAATTACTTCCTTTTTCCTTCTAGGATTTTTGCATTCATTCGCATTCCTTGCTTCTCATCTCATTCTACCCATATCACCCTTCGGTACTGGTGTTAACTTTGACAGTGGATCTAGCCTAGACCATGCGATTTAGGTGCATCCATCCGAGAATTAACATTACTACCAACCGCAAGCCTAGTACCTTAAAGGTGCGTCAAAAGGAGTAGGCCCAACAAAGCCCGAATCCTGTTTGCGGAACCCAGACTTTGTTCAGCCTAATGAGACCGAAGCCCATGCACATAGTTTAAAACCTTAGTTACTTCCTCTAAGGTGCACCCGATTCTATTTGCTGTTGTAATGCCGCATTCATTTCCGAGAGCTTATATCGTCAATCTCAAAACCCCCTGTTGGTTATCGAGATTAGACCTATTCCTAGGAAACAGATGTCGGAATTTATACCAATGGAATTCGTGTGTGGGAGGAATAAGGTTGGAAGGCATGCATTTCCCAACTCCCGTTCCCCTGTTTGCTATAAACTGTACATATGTTGTGACATTCATACACCATGCAACACTTTCTTTTTCAGCCATGCATTAATAAGAGCTAATGTTTGGTATGGACATTTGACATTGATTTTGAGACCGGATCTCAAATTCTTTATGAATAATATAATGCAATTACTTATAGTGAACTAATACCCAAAAGAAAAGGGAGTTATAAGGGGGTTGCAGTTCCTTTGTATTTCGATATTTCTCGCATTATCTGAAAATAAGTGAGAGATTATAAAATTTTGTAACAAAATAACAGAAAATCCTGCTTGGGACCATATGTTCCAAGGCAAAAAGTAAGGATACAAAAAATATAATAATAAACAACAAAAGTAAAATCCCGCTCGGAAATTCTTTCATTCCGAGGCAAAAATTAGGGGTTCGAGAGAAAATAGTCGATCGTAAATCCAAAAGGAACGATTGACGACAGATAATGCTTGAAATGTTCAAATACAAAATAAGTTATTGATGTATTATTCATACCGAATTTTTGGTCCAGTCGCCGAAACCGAGATCTTATTTCCATACCGGCTTTGGCACATTAGATATGCATTTCTCATCCGATGTGCTCTCATTTTCACATGCATACATGCAGGACCCTCTTTAACTCAGAAATTTTTTGTCAGAATTAATCCTTCCCGGGAAACTACTTTGAGAGTTTGGAATCGACGTCCTGGTCAGCGTTTAATCAGAACATCCCCAATCCCCGAATTTGCTCCAGTTAGCTCCGTGAATCAGTCCAGTTCATCAGATCCAGAGCCCGATTCAGATTCAGTAGAAATGGCGGATAACACGGAAAATGAGACCAGATTTTCTGAGGCTCAGATAAGAACCATTGCACAGATTGTGGCTGCGGCTCTTGCTCAAGATAGGGCCCAAAACCAGAACACTCCCCCTTCGGGTAGCCAACCTGTGGTTGAAGAGAGGCCAATTCCAGAACCTGTAGCAGAAACTCAGACTTCTGTGGGAAACACTATCCCAGTTAAGAATCATGTGCTCAAACAACTCGCCGATCTGAAGGAAAGATTTGACAAAATGGCGGCAGTAAAGGAGAAAGACCCGGCCACCAATTTTCACATAACTGAGTATGTTCTGCACCCGACCAGTTCGGCCTCATTCAAGACCTTCAACTATTCTATATTTGAAGGAGACAATGATCCTAGCTCTCACTTATCTGAATTTCTCCGAGTGTCCCAGATGAACCGGTACAACGAGGAAGATGTTTTGCGAGCATTTCCGCAAACACTACACAAGGACTATAAGCGATGGTATGGCGGTTTAGATGAGGAAGTGCAGAAGAATTGGATCAAACTACAGACAGCTTTTCTCAAACATTTCAAGACCGAGGAGAGTGATGAGTTCAGTCTGCGGGATTTAGAGAGTTTAAGACAAGGGAAGGATGAAAGCTTCTCCGATTACTACAGGAGATGGAGAACTAAGTTGTACAGGGTGCAGACAAGGCCAAAAGATAAAGAGTTGATCCGTATCTTCAGTAGGAGCTTGTTGCCCTTCTTCAAGGAAAGGATGTTGACTCAGCCTCTCACCGATTTTTCTTTAGTTCAAAGTGCTGGATTGAACATTGAGGAGCTATATAAGGAAGAAAAGAAGAAGAATAAAGGGTTTGGTAACTACCGGACTTCTTATGGTGACAGAGGTGCCGGAAGCAGTAATCAGAATCAGTCGGGGAATAACAATGCTATAGTGGGATCAGTTAACAAAAGGCGTAGGAGAGAATTCACCGATTTGGGGAGACCCTTGAGCACAGTACTGAGATCTTGTATCAAGAATGGGGTATTATCGAAGCTATCGGTTGACCCGACTAAGCCAATTCGAGGGAGGTATATGGACAAAAATTGTGATTATCATCAATGCAAAGGGCATTCAACTGATGAATGTTTCAAATTGAGGCACAATATTCAAGACCTGATTGACAGTGGGAAGATTACCAAGCCCTCGGACAAGAGCAAACCCAGCACCAAGAACAATCCGCTTCCCCAATATCAGTATAATTATCCGCCTCGTAAGGCTATGGTCCTGCGCTGGCTGTAGAAGCGTGAGCTGCTGAGCCGCAGTAAAACTGTGATGCCTGAGATCCGATACCGTATACCTTCCTCTTCTTCTCGCCCCCTACAGCCTTGAGATAAAGTGCTACCTCGTCAATTCTTGACTCAGCTTCAAATTCATCTGTCTGAGAAGTAACTATACGCTCCCGAGCTGTAGTATAGTTCTCCTGAAAACAAAAAATTAATTAATCAATGCAATTGCAAGCTTTATTATATTGAACTTTGTACATATTTGCAACGAGTAGAGGGTAAATGTAAATATTATTCATTGTTACTTACATTGACGCTCACCGCACGTCTGTCGACAAACGTATTCAGATCGTGGTCCTTCGTGTGAGTGTATGTAAACACCTCAATCGGTGTGGGCTCATGACCCTATTTTCCAGCTTGTAATGAATTTTTATGCATGATATATTAATATATATAGTGTCCTTTCATTAAACATCAGTTTCATATAAAGGGACTAGTTCACTTACTAATAATCGAGCTGTCTCTATAGCAGATATTGATCCGCCTGTGTGTCGAGAAGGTCCTGCTCCATCACCGCCAGTCTCACTGCGCCTATTTTGTGCAAATATCTCCCGCTTTCTCTTGAATGAAGGATCCTCCCAAGCCTTTTGCCAGCTCTCCCATATCTCCTGAGACACGCACTGCTGCTTCTTACCACTTCTTCTCATCCTATAGGTGAAGTCAGCATATCGATCAGCGCATATCTTCTGCCAGGCTACTTTCAGCATAACTGTAATGGCCTCGTCCCATATGAAATGTTTCTACAAAAAATGAAATATAGCGTTTCAACACTAAGGAGGTATCTTGATGAATTGTAAACATTGAATGATGATATAACTTAAACCAAAGAGTACCTGACACTCCTCCCAACAAAAGTCTCTCGCCTCTTGTGGTACGGCATCCCATGTGTATCCTTCTTTATGCAGCTGTAGCTTGATTATCCTCAAAATTTGCCTCGCTACTCGAGAAGATGGATATATGCTGAAAAAAAAACAGAAGTGAAATATAACTAAACGAAAACATCATAATCTGAACAAAATATGCCTGTGGAAAAATTGAATAAGTACTTACTGTCCCGCTACCAAACTGAGGGTGATACGTGGATCTGATGAAGCTGCAAAACAAGTGACAAATGTTATAAATTCTTAGATAATTAATATATAATTAAAATGACAGTTATGACATTTATGATTACCTTGCACAGTAGGTGACTGTGCAGCTGGTGGAGTCTGTACTGGTCCAGAAATGGGGGTAGAAGAGGAAGGAGCAGAAGGATGTGATGGCGGCAGTACTGGACGCTGAGCAGAGGATGAAGCCCTAGATGTTCCTGAAGAAGGATGTGATGGCGGCAGTACTGGTTGCTGAGCAGAGGATGAAGCCCCAGACGTACCTGAAGAAGGATGAGGGATCGACCCTCCTCGTCCACGGGCACTACGTCCTGGGTCACGACCTCCACGCGAACCACTGCCGGACGCGTTAGAATCAAACGCTCTGCCTCTAGCCATCTGTACTGCAGTTATCAGAACCTAGATAAAATGAATTTATACAATTATATGAATTGTAGAACATGTGGTAAATATGAGTAAAGAAAGTTAATACCATTGAAATTCTTCATCAATAATATTAATTAGATATACATTTATCAATTTGTAACAGTAAAACTGCTCTAAGTTTTAAGTGTCTTTAATATCATCTGCTTCCTCCTCTTCATCAGCTTCCTCTTCTTCATATTCGTCTTCTGAGGTACCCATGATGATTTGATCTTCTTCCTCTTCATCATCTGATGCTCCTATTTCAACATAAGATCGGCTTTCATCATCCAATCTATCTGTTAAATCTTCAACAACTTGCATCTGTTAAACGATGGATATGGGACATAGTACACCTGTGCAACTTGCATTGCCAACACAAAAGGGTCATACTTTGTATATCTTCTTCTTTGATTAATATCTACCGAATTATACTTAGGATGAACCTTCGTGCCAATGTTTGGCGTAGGATCAAACCATTCACATTTGAATAAGATTATGCACTTCATTGGTAGGCCTGGATATTCTAACTCTAAAACCTCAACCAATTTCCCATAAAAATCGTTTGACACGTCACTGTAGTTTGATCCCTTTATGCACACACCGCTGTTCATTGTCTTTTTGCTTCTCCCATAACCCTCAGTGTGAAACTTGTAACCATTTACAAAGTAGCCAGAGTAGGCATTAGCAACCGGTAATGGCCCCTTTGCCAGATCCGTAATAAATCTGTTACGAATATCGATTCCCGAGCTTCGAGCCTATGGGAAATAGTAATGACATGATGTGAGATTTAATAAATGTACATTCCATGTTGTGTACATTGACAGTAACTTACATAATATTTGAACCATTCTGCAAATTCGGTGTCCAGCTTTGCATCAACTGCAGTATCAGTCAAATTGGGATTTTGAAGCCGCAAAAGATTGATATATTTTCTATTTATCAACGAACCAAATTAGCATAAGTATGATTTAACAATGGCCCACGTCAAGTTTAGACTGTTTACATTATGTATACTTACTGTACATATGGTGTGATCTCTTCGCAATTCAATAATATATAGGTTTGAGCCGCTTGTATCTCTGCATCAGTCAATCGTCTTTTTTTATTATTTACCAATCGTACGCCCAGGATAGGTGAAAATTTTTAGATTTCCTTCAAACTCAGATTGTACGCGATCTCCTCCGTCATTGTTACGTGGCACTCTCCGATGCTTGGTGAAAACATGTTGGTCAAAGTAGTGTGAATAGAATGTGGAAGCTTCTTCCACCAAATATGCATTGCAAATGGATCCCTCGACCTTTGCCTTATTGCGCACATTCTTTTTAATTTTCTACAGGTGTCTGTTATTGTACAATGCCAATATGTAAGTATAAGTTCAAATAAATGATGTAATCATTAGAATGAGATGTTAGTGAATCACCTCTCAAATGGATACATCCATCGATATTGTACCGGTCCTACTAAACGACATTCATAGGGCAAATGAACCGGCAGATGTTCCATAGAATCAAAGAAGCCGGGTGGAAAAATTCGCTCCAACTTGCACATCACTACTGGGATTTCTCGCGCTAATTGGTCCATATCATCGCATCGGATAACAGTCATCGTCAATTCCTTGAAAAAGAGACTCAATTCTGTCATTGCTTCCCAAATTTTTCCTGGTAATAATTCTCGGAATGCCATAGGGATCAATCTTTGCATGAAAACATAGCAGTCATGGCTTTTCATGCCAAACAATCTGTACTTCCTCATGTCCACACATCTACCCATATTTGAACAGTAGCCATCTGGAATCCTTAATGATCGTAACCATTCGCACAATAATTTCCTTTGGGGTTTATCTAAACAATAACATGCCTTTGGAAACTTACCAGTAGGTACAGATTGCTCGAGTTCTGGTCGACGACAAATTTCCTTCATGTCTGCTCTCGCTTTTGCATTATCCTTGGTTTTCCCTTCAATGTTCATGACAGTGTTGAACAGATTTTCAAACACATTTTTTTCTATGTGCATCACATCAAGGTTATGACGGATAAGAAGTGAACTCCAGTATGGCAAATCCCAGAAGATGCTTCGCTTTTTCCACCCGCTATTCTTGCCAATTCTTGTATTTACCTCATCTGCACCTAACTCTGTAACTTTCATAAGCCCCAGATCTTCAATTTCTTGTAATATTTCAGCTCCAGACTTCACAGGTGGAGGGGGTTCAACAATAGTCGTGTTCTTTTTAAAGCATTGTCGATTTCTCCTCCAAGGGTGAGATTCTGGTAAGAATTTGCGATGACAATCAAACCAACATTATTTACGTACCTCCATTCTTTAGTGTAAATGCATTAGTGTTTTCCATGCAATGAGGACAAGCCAATTTGCCAGCCGTACTCCACCCAGATAACATTCCAAATGCTAGAAAATCACTGATGGTCCAAAGCAAAGCAGCTCGTATTATGAAATTCTGATTGGTCGAAATATCGAATGTTTCAACCCCATATTCCCATAAATAATTAAGTTCGGCAATCAAAGGCTGCAGAAACACATCAATTTTATGTTTTGGATTAGTAGGGCCAGGAACAATAACACACAAAAAAAAAATATTCATCTTTCATACACATTGACGGTGGTAGATTACATGGTGTGACAATGACAGGCCATGATGAATATTGTTGTCCTGATTGGCCAAACGGCTGAAACCCATCAGTACAAAGCCCCAATCTCACGTTTCTCATATCAGCAGCAAACACAGGATGAATGTTATCAAAATGTTTCCACGCTTCAGAGTCTGACGGATGAGTCATTATACCATCATCATATTCATGCAAAGCATGCCATGTCATGTGTTCAGCTGTCGCCTTAGATCCATATAACCTTTGAAGGCGAGGAACAAAAGGGAAATAATACTTCTTCTTGAAAGCCTTCTCTCTTTGTACTCTACCAGTCCCTTGACCTCGCCGTTGATATCCTGGAAGATTACAAAACTTGCATTCTCTGAATTCTGAGTCAACACCCCAGAATATCATACAATTATTAAAACATCAATCAATCTTTTCTACCGGTAGTCCCAATCCCCGAACTAATTTTTTTGTCCGATAAAAATTATTAACCATTGAATGGCCTTCAAGCAACATTTCCTTTGCTAACTGCACAAAATCATCGTAACACCTTTCTGAAAAATGGTGCTCCGCTTTCATGTGTAGAAATCGTGCCACAACAGACAGAACTGAATGATTCTTGCATCCAGGCCACAGTTCACTATTAGCTGCACTTAGCATGTCAAACAATTGTTATGCTGCTAAGTTTGGCGATTCCTCCATATTATCCCAATCACATTGTACTCTACTCGCATCGATTACCATATCATTACATTGATTACCATACAGAAATTGATAAGGCTGAACTTCTAAACTTACCGGAATGGAGTGGCCTGACCCACTGGCAACTCGAGCTTCACCATGATGTATCCATTCGTAATAATTTTCCACGAACCCATTTTTGCACAAATGAAATTTCACTGTATCGATGTCTAAGAAGGCTCGATTTCGACACTTCTTGTGATTACATGGACACCTCAAGTTAGTACCATCCAGAAAACTGGGATTACCAACTGCAAACTGTATAAACGCCTCCAATCCTTGCAGGAACTGTCTTAATATCCCATTGACCTCGAACCTCCAGTACATCCAATCTTGATTATTTCGCATTTTTTTTAACCTAATTAACAATGTGTTTATAAAGGGTAAATTATATGTTATTGCATTAGTCTAAACCATCCTTAAAACATGCCACTAATGTAATGTTCAATTTACACTTATAACTAACTAAGGTTATTTCTATAATAAGGGTAACTATATATAAATGTAAAATCACTAAGTTCATTTATTCAATACAAAGGTTATATATATATATATATATATATATATATATATATATATATATATATATATATATATATATATATATATACCTACTATAATAAAGGTAAGTGTACTATTCTACATATTGAATTTTTTGGAAAAAAATTCGGCAGTATTTCGGCACAACACAATCAAATCTCAAATACAAAGACACTTCAATAAACACTTCTATATCATACCAACATTCTCCAATCCAAACTCATCATTCATTTAATAAAAATATATTTAAGAATAATAACGACAATAATATAAAATAAAGAAAAACACAGCCAAAACTTCTCAAGAAACAATTGCCAATAATTAAGAACATGTAATAACCTAATATTTAAAACACACACAAAAAAATAACAAAATAATAACTTGAATCGAACTAAACTGAATAAAATTAATTCACTTTTTTTTTAACATCCTATCTAACTTCTTTTTTTTTAACAATTAAAAACCTTTTAATTCCATATAATAATAATATATTCTTCAAATTTAAGAGCCGTACAATATTTACATATTCTAATTATCTTACCTAAATAGCAAGGATAAAAACTGATATTTTAAATTAATTAGAATGCAATTATAATAACATAGATTAACTGTGTAATTCTTTAAGTGCATGTAACTATTCAGGGGGTCTTTTTGATTTTTCTATGTAGTTTAGCAGTTCTCATATTACTTTCTCCTTTATCAAGCAATTCTTTTTACTTATTTTTATTTTTTTAGTTTTTAGCACGAGTTAATTTGCTCTTTGCTTGATTCCTTTACATGTCGTTATGCATTTTTGGTGCTTGCTAAAAAATTGAGTCACATTTATGAATTTCTTACCCAAAAATAGGATTCCTGCACAATTATTCTCTCTTACCTAATTTCTCATTACTGAAAAGGCTAATTTCATTATTGTATATTCTTGCTATGTGAATTGGGAATTATTTTTCAATTAGAAATTTGTATTTTGTTGTTGTGAGTGAAATGTTTTTTTTTATTATTATTTTTATAAATGAGATGAAGACATATAAGTTAGAGGAAATAAATTAAAGTTCACTTATACATATAATTCAGATATTTTTCTTTCTTTTTCTTTTTCCTTTTCTTTTTTGTGTCTAATTATATTACTTGTTTTGTTCTTCTTTTCTTTCTTTTTAGAAAAATTTCAAAAATTGAGTCACATTTTCATTTTCGTTGATGGTTTTTTTTTTCCAATCTTTATTGTGTCTTAAATTTCTATTTTATTTCATAATTTTTCTTTCTTACCTCAAAATGTATTTTAAACCTTTTGTAATTATATACTTTGCTTTTAATTACTATTAGTTTGAACGTAGGAGATATTGAACCAAATGATTTATATAGCAAACTCTAACTAATTTGAGATTAAACTCTAGTTGTTATTGATGTTTGTAACTCTAATTATAGTATAAATGCGATTTATTTTTCAACAAAATTAAAAAAAAAAAAAGGTTAAACCTATAACAGTAATATTATTTAACAATATTATTTTTCAAATAATAATAATAATAATTATAACATTAACAATAACAATAATAATAATAATAATAATAATAATAATAATAATAATACTATATAACAGTAACAATTTACGCCAATAATAATAATAATAATAATAATAATAACAACAACACTAACAACAACATTAACAATATTATTATTAATAATAATAATAACATTAATGTCACGACCCGATTCCATGGGCCGGACCGGCACTAGGGCCCAGGTAAGCTTAAGGCCCCCGAGGCCCATAGTAAGCCTGAAACACTAAAATTTTACTATCTCAATATAATATTAAACATTCAGCCCATGTTTATAGGAAAATAAATCTCAAGATTTTATTAAATCTCGGCCCAAATTTATCAGCTACAACATTCCACAGTTTGGGCCCAATTAACAATACACCACATTTTTAATATGGGCTCACATAGTTATATTGTCTATGTTAATACATGACTAATTGTATACAAATTATACAACTGCGGAGTCACTAACTAATAGATATACATAGATTTTTATACATCTAGATACATAGCAAAATATTTATTGGTCTAGAAAAATTTTCTTTCTAGCTCTGCGACGAAAGAACATAGCGTAATCGAATTTAAAGAAAAACTTACTTCCTGAAAAATTAAACAAGATATGTGAGCTTTCTAAGGAGTAACTATTATTGCACAACACACACATTCACACAAATGTGTAAATATATATCAATCTAGTCATCCGACTAGTTATATGCTCACGCAGCGAGTCACACAAATGGCATGTCACCAGCACTCACAAACAATATCACCTTCAAATAATCACATCACGTGGAAATTAGTCAGTGGAGTCACCGAACCCCCGATGAGCCGTCCTCCCACATGGCTCATCCTCTCACATGTGCACCAGGGAGCCGATCCCCCATACTGGCCGACCGGTCTAATCCTCACTTGACCAGCCCTCTCATTGTTTTTCTATCCTCTCTTTTCTTTTTCATACCAACAGGAGGCAACCCGGTCGTCTCCATCAAATCTAGATCATCAGGCGCTCACAACAGGAGGCCACCCTGCGGGCTGCGATCAAATCTAGATTATCAGGTGCGCCCAATAAAGAAGCCAACCCGTGGTTAACAGTAACGGTAACAGTAGGTGCACACGGGGGCGCCGATCTCCCATTTACCCGGCTAACAGAAACAGAATCGGGATCCATATAACAGAATCAGAATATAACAGAAATCAGAATCAGGATCCGTATAACAGAAACAGTCTCACAAACCCATGGTGACCCACTTCATCCCAATTCCACACAAACAAAGCACAGCAATATCACAACACAATTAATCAAGTATTGCAATTAAATGCAAGCATATTAATCAATTAAACATCGTAATGCAATGCACAACTAGACAACCATTCTCAAGTGCAATTAAATAAATAAATAAATAATATTAAGAATACAAACAATTAATTAAATTATAATAATGGAAGTAAATAAATAATTGAATAATTAGATGAATAATAATGAAAATAATTAAATAGTTAGAGCACTCTATTTCTTATTTGTTAAGTTATAGAATTAATCTAAATAAACTTATTAATTATGTTGTTAAATAAAAATTAGTCTAAGTTCTATCAAAATTTCGGCAGCACCTCCCCTAAAAATTGGACTATCTACCTGTTAAGATAATGTCAATACTCTCCCTGTATTCATTCAATCCACAAGCCCATCCATCGGGCAATCAATCAAATCAAATGTCCATCCTCTTTTACATAGCTATACCAATAATTAACGATTATTATTTGTTACTCTTTGCTCAACAACTCACTTTCAAAAACTTAAACTCATTATTTGCCAAATCTATACCTAAGAAAAGTTTAAGCTCATAATTTAATATATTATCAAAATCTTTAGCTAGACATCATATCTTTGTTCCCATCAAATTAAACATCAACTTATAATCTTAAATAGTCTCTAAGCATATTACAATTTAGAGAGCTGAATAATTCGGTAACCATTTAGACGATTCTAGAATTCTACTATTTATTACAGAAAAGTTAGCTAACTATTAGTTCACAGCTGCTGCCACCATGAGAACTCTTCGAGTTTTCCACTTACACTCATGATTTATACACTACTTAACTTCATTCCTTACTATAGAATTAATATGCAACTTTATTTTCATCAAATCATTACAAAAATTTATAGGAACATTTAATATTGGACTATCATAAAAAAAAATTAGGTTCTTACTCAACCCTTCAAGTTCTATAAACTAAGTCTTTCATTTATATATTCGTCAAGAAACTTGCGTATTAACCAATATCCAACTTTATTGCTGCAAGAAATAACATTCAATTAAATTTATTGTCATCCCAAACTATAGTTCACATTTCTTTGTCAATCACATCCTTAATCCTTAGCAACAACAATGTTAAATACGAATCATAAATAAATATATATAGCAATAATATGAACTCATTTTAGCAAAACTCATAAAATTTTATCAACTAGCCACTGCCAAAATAAAGAAATCAGATTTCTGAATATAGCCGGTACATTACAGGCCAATGAACTCCTTTCTCAACAGGAAATTAATTAATAATATTCTATATCTGATATCAAGGCAATAACTTAAACAAATGGTTAGGGTAGTTACTGCCATATCAAATTTGTTCTAATACCTCAATGAAAAATTGTAATAACCAAACATACTTACCAATAACGAATCATCATTTCCTTACAAAAACTCATAATAGATTCAATAATCTAACTATTCTATATGTGAATTCAATTTATAGCTTCCATTTATATTTTTATTTATCAAAATTTCTTAGTTAATCTTCATAACAGTAGCTAAGAAATTCTATTTCTATATCACTTCTCCTATTCAGGATCAAAATTCATGAAATGTATTGAAAGGATTGAAAATAACTTACTCTACTTGCCGGAAATTCAAAAGGAAAGCAGATAGCGCTTGTCCAGATCGCAAACCATGATCGCAGCTCCGCTAGCTTGCTGTGTCTGCCGGAACGGGAAAGGATGGAGCAAAAAGGGAGACCCAAGCTTCGTCGTCGAAAGAGAGAGGCTGGTGTCGTCGGAAAATCGAGGAGCAGGAGGCTCAACGCGACTTTCCGATCGAAGGTTGTCGCGGCTCTCCTGTGCCTTCTGCGTACGCCAGAAACGAAAGCAAGGAGAGAAGGGTTGCCGGAATCCGCTGCGTCGAGGAGGCTAACTAGATCGGCTCCGGTGGCTGGAATGGGGAGGGGAGGAGGAGGAGGGGTCGCGCGCTGGTACTGGCGCCAGGAAGGAGAGGAAGAAAAGGAGAAAAAGAAAAAAAAAGAAAAAAAGAAAAGAAAAGAAAAAAAAAAGAAAAAAAAAAAGAAATCTTGGAGCTTCTAGACCATTCCGGTTCGATTCGAACCGGTTTGGTCTAATTCAATGATTCGGCTCGATTTGCTTGGTTTTCTAATTCGATTTGATTTATTTTGATTCTTTTAGTTAGGTTCTAGAACATTGCCTCAATTTACTGAATAATAATAAGAATACTAATAGATTTTTATATTAATTAATTTATATAGTAATCACACACATATACATATATATTTTTAATAAATTAATAATTAATGCTCCTTAGTTACTCTTAAAAATTTCTAAAGATTCTCCACTCGACAAATATTTAATAATATGATTTGGGCTTGAGCCCAACTCCGTAAACTTGGGCTCGAATTAGAATTAAACAGTATTTGTAGTCCAGACAGTCGAAAATTCAGATTTTTGTTTTAATAAAAATTCAAAAGTTTCGAAAATAAAAATTAAGGGTGTTTCAATCTCCCCCCCCTTAAGACAATTCGTCCTCGAATTGAAATCTAACAGGAGGTAACAAGAATAGAGGAATAGGTGATTCTAAGGTCATAAGAGATACTCCAAATACTAAAAAGTCGGCTCAAGAGCAAATAAGATAGACCGAGTAAAGGGAATAGGTAGGGCGTTCTGATTGTACTTCTACCGTCAATCATCCTACTTAGTGCCACCCAGCTGAAACTTACAAGAAACTCGAGTTTATTACCTAAATCTCCAATTACTATCTTCAGACAGCTACTGAAATCTTTAGAAATCTTTATTGAATAAAATCTTACAATAAAACTGGATTTAATAAGAAAACAAATATTTAACTTTTCACGAGAAATTTCTTCATGAAAACTTAACACATAGTTTTCAAACACAAAACAATTGAAATTTAATTCGTTTATAATAATAAGAAGTAACTCGTGTAATTTACATATATTATTACTAAAACTTTTCTTAATCAAAAGTTCAGAAACTGCTACTTTAATCCAAAACTTTCAAGAAAAATCGTCTTATAACCTTCGTTGTCTTTTAGTATCACGGGGCGACTCGAGGTCACTCTCTCTCAGTTCTTATCTATGCAAGTCCTATTCTTCCTATGATATTCTTATACTATACCAATTCCACTATTCGATGACTCCTGGTCTAAAGGACCTCATTGCACTCCATAAATATCTTACCTTTACAAAGATTCTCATGCTTTTGACTCAACCATCAACTTCTCTTTAACTTAATCTCTTAAATTACCCTAAAACTTATCACCTAATGGACTTTCATAATAACACCTTTTATCTCTCCTAGCTCTTATATTTTTAATAACTTTTCATTCCACAAATGTTGCTATTAGTTCGTCCTAAGGAGATTAAATACTCTAATTAATTATTTGTCCACTTGGTTTCTTTCATACTACTAATCATCATCACTAATAACTTACCTAATCACCGACATTTTAAACTACCATTTATTACATGCCCAATGCATTTACCTTATACCTAATACTCATCAATACTAAGGTAGATCATCAATTAGATAGACCACAATAACCCAACTTCCTTTACCAAATTCTTTAGCTAGATAATTTATTCGTGTCTATATGAAATTTCCAATTCATACTTCAATCATGAAACAATAACAAGTCCCTAATTAGCACCTATCATACATAAATTAATTGTTTTATTTTCCATCCTATAACCTATATATCTCCAAGTTTAAGATATACCATCCATCCATTCACCTTATATCAAAACTCAAGCTAATGACTAGACAGTTACTACCATACCAAATTTTCAATAGACGCAATAATCTACCTGTTTCTAAACCTTTATCAATAATATTTGCAATAAGAATCCACTCCATATGTCAACTTACTTATTTCATCTATCTTTAACTTCATATTTGACTTTAGGATTTTCAACCAATCTTTTCCTCATCTAAGTCTAGTAGGTATTCATGAATTCTTCCAATTTTTATCTACCACTTGCTCCTCATAGATATATTACAACTCGTTATATATATCATTTCTATACCCTTAAATCATTCAAGTCCATTCCTATTGTTATTTCTTCCATTTATTACATCAAACAATCCTATACTCCAAATCTAAGTGCCACTTAACTTCTATACCAAATCGGCTACCCGATATTTCCAGCGTTCATGTTCTCAACTTGTCTACTAACTACCTACTTATTTATTATTATCACCACCATTTGTCTTATTCTTCTTTTCAAAACTTTCCTTTAGATTCTAATTACACCCATGATCACCTCACTTTGTTGTTTTATTCAATTGGCCCCGTGATATAAATAGACAACTTTCAAAAATAATTTTCTATATAAATAATCAATTTCAAATTATTTATCATAACACAATTTGAATTCAAAATAAAAATGAAGTTTTAAATTTTAAATATCAAATATCAAGTAAATAAAACAATTAAAAAGATTATCTTTTGAATAAATTCTAAAGAAATTCAGTAGCCGAGCTGAATACTAAAATGCCGATTCCTAATTATCCAAAATTCATCAATCCACTATACAATTGGAAAACCTATTTATTCTCTACACTATCCTATTTACTGTAGGAATAGAGCTGACATGAAAAGTAGTGTACTGGGTGATCAGGCCAATCCACTACCATCAGGTATTACTCTATTCCCTAGCTTAAGGGCTCACACCAACTCTAGCCCCTATATTGTGATGGGTTCATCCTATTATCCACTACTTTCACTCAAATCCTCAATTAGTTCTTCTATAGTTTATAGATTTTTACACAATAGGTGTGGGTTTTCCCACCTCATAGGGTCTAGTGCGTCCACCATCCCTAAAGGGGGAAATCACAAAGTTTCCTTCCTTATGTTGGTTACGGCCGATCCCAACATAAAGAAATTTCCTATACTCCGCAGTTGTGTCCTAGAACCCTAACCTAAGCTCTGATACCAACTTTGTCACGACCCGATTCCATGGGCCGGACCGGCACTAGGGCCCAGGTAAGCTTAAGGCCCCCGAGGCCCATAGTAAGCCTGAAACACTAAAATTTTACTATCTCAATATAATATTAAACATTCAGCCCATGTTTATAGGAAAATAAATCTCAAGATTTTATTAAATCTCGGCCCAAATTTATCAGCTACAACATTCCACAGTTTGGGCCCAATTAACAATACACCACATTTTTAATATGGGCTCACATAGTTATATTGTCTATGTTAATACATGACTAATTGTATACAAATTATACAACTGCGGAGTCACTAACTAATAGATATACATAGATTTTTATACATCTAGATACATAGCAAAATATTTATTGGTCTAGAAAAATTTTCTTTCTAGCTCTGCGACGAAAGAACATAGCGTAATCGAATTTAAAGAAAAACTTACTTCCTGAAAAATTAAACAAGATATGTGAGCTTTCTAAGGAGTAACTATTATTGCACAACACACACATTCACACAAATGTGTAAATATATATCAATCTAGTCATCCGACTAGTTATATGCTCACGCAGCGAGTCACACAAATGGCATGTCACCAGCACTCACAAACAATATCACCTTCAAATAATCACATCACGTGGAAATTAGTCAGTGGAGTCACCGAACCCCCGATGAGCCGTCCTCCCACATGGCTCATCCTCTCACATGTGCACCAGGGAGCCGATCCCCCATACTGGCCGACCGGTCTAATCCTCACTTGACCAGCCCTCTCATTGTTTTTCTATCCTCTCTTTTCTTTTTCATACCAACAGGAGGCAACCCGGTCGTCTCCATCAAATCTAGATCATCAGGCGCTCACAACAGGAGGCCACCCTGCGGGCTGCGATCAAATCTAGATTATCAGGTGCGCCCAATAAAGAAGCCAACCCGTGGTTAACAGTAACGGTAACAGTAGGTGCACACGGGGGCGCCGATCTCCCATTTACCCGGCTAACAGAAACAGAATCGGGATCCATATAACAGAATCAGAATATAACAGAAATCAGAATCAGGATCCGTATAACAGAAACAGTCTCACAAACCCATGGTGACCCACTTCATCCCAATTCCACACAAACAAAGCACAGCAATATCACAACACAATTAATCAAGTATTGCAATTAAATGCAAGCATATTAATCAATTAAACATCGTAATGCAATGCACAACTAGACAACCATTCTCAAGTGCAATTAAATAAATAAATAAATAATATTAAGAATACAAACAATTAATTAAATTATAATAATAGAAGTAAATAAATAATTGAATAATTAGATGAATAATAATGAAAATAATTAAATAGTTAGAGCACTCTATTTCTTATTTGTTAAGTTATAGAATTAATCTAAATAAACTTATTAATTATGTTGTTAAATAAAAATTAGTCTAAGTTCTATCAAAATTTCGGCAGCACCTCCCCTAAAAATTGGACTATCTACCTGTTAAGATAATGTCAATACTCTCCCTGTATTCATTCAATCCACAAGCCCATCCATCGGGCAATCAATCAAATCAAATGTCCATCCTCTTTTACATAGCTATACCAATAATTAACGATTATTATTTGTTACTCTTTGCTCAACAACTCACTTTCAAAAACTTAAACTCATTATTTGCCAAATCTATACCTAAGAAAAGTTTAAGCTCATAATTTAATATATTATCAAAATCTTTAGCTAGACATCATATCTTTGTTCCCATCAAATTAAACATCAACTTATAATCTTAAATAGTCTCTAAGCATATTACAATTTAGAGAGCTGAATAATTCGGTAACCATTTAGACGATTCTAGAATTCTACTATTTATTACAGAAAAGTTAGCTAACTATTAGTTCACAGCTGCTGCCACCATGAGAACTCTTCGAGTTTTCCACTTACACTCATGATTTATACACTACTTAACTTCATTCCTTACTATAGAATTAATATGCAACTTTATTTTCATCAAATCATTACAAAAATTTATAGGAACATTTAATATTGGACTATCATAAAAAAAAATTAGGTTCTTACTCAACCCTTCAAGTTCTATAAACTAAGTCTTTCATTTATATATTCGTCAAGAAACTTGCGTATTAACCAATATCCAACTTTATTGCTGCAAGAAATAACATTCAATTAAATTTATTGTCATCCCAAACTATAGTTCACATTTCTTTGTCAATCACATCCTTAATCCTTAGCAACAACAATGTTAAATACGAATCATAAATAAATATATATAGCAATAATATGAACTCATTTTAGCAAAACTCATAAAATTTTATCAACTAGCCACTGCCAAAATAAAGAAATCAGATTTCTGAATATAGCCGGTACATTACAGGCCAATGAACTCCTTTCTCAACAGGAAATTAATTAATAATATTCTATATCTGATATCAAGGCAATAACTTAAACAAATGGTTAGGGTAGTTACTGCCATATCAAATTTGTTCTAATACCTCAATGAAAAATTGTAATAACCAAACATACTTACCAATAACGAATCATCATTTCCTTACAAAAACTCATAATAGATTCAATAATCTAACTATTCTATATGTGAATTCAATTTATAGCTTCCATTTATATTTTTATTTATCAAAATTTCTTAGTTAATCTTCATAACAGTAGCTAAGAAATTCTATTTCTATATCACTTCTCCTATTCAGGATCAAAATTCATGAAATGTATTGAAAGGGTTGAAAATAACTTACTCTACTTGCCGGAAATTCAAAAGGAAAGCAGATAGCGCTTGTCCAGATCGCAAACCATGATCGCAGCTCCGCTAGCTTGCTGTGTCTGCCGGAACGGGAAAGGATGGAGCAAAAAGGGAGACCCAAGCTTCGTCGTCGAAAGAGAGAGGCTGGTGTCGTCGGAAAATCGAGGAGCAGGAGGCTCAACGCAACTTTCCGATCGAAGGTTGTCGCGGCTCTCCTGTGCCTTCTGCGTACGCCAGAAACGAAAGCAAGGAGAGAAGGGTTGCCGGAATCCGCTGCGTCGAGGAGGCTAACTAGATCGGCTCCGGTGGCTGGAATGGGGAGGGGAGGAGGAGGAGGGGTCGCGCGCTGGTACTGGCGCCAGGAAGGAGAGGAAGAAAAGGAGAAAAAGAAAAAAAAAGAAAAAAAGAAAAGAAAAGAAAAAAAAAAGAAAAAAAAAAGAAATCTTGGAGCTTCTAGACCATTCCGGTTCGATTCGAACCGGTTTGGTCTAATTCAATGATTCGGCTCGATTTGCTTGGTTTTCTAATCCGATTTGATTTATTTTGATTCTTTTAGTTAGGTTCTAGAACATTGCCTCAATTTACTGAATAATAATAAGAATACTAATAGATTTTTATATTAATTAATTTATATAGTAATCACACACATATACATATATATTTTTAATAAATTAATAATTAATGCTCCTTAGTTACTCTTAAAAATTTCTAAAGATTCTCCACTCGACAAATATTTAATAATATGATTTGGGCTTGAGCCCAACTCCGTAAACTTGGGCTCGAATTAGAATTAAACAGTATTTGTAGTCCAGACAGTCGAAAATTCAGATTTTTGTTTTAATAAAAATTCAAAAGTTTCGAAAATAAAAATTAAGGGTGTTTCAATTAACAAGAATAATAATAATAATAATAATAATAATAATAATAATAATACTATATAACAGTAACAATTTACGCCAAAAATAATAATCATAATAATAATAATAATAATAATAATAACAACAACACTAACAACAACATTAACAATATTAATAATAATAATAATAACAATAATAATAATAATAATTATAATAATAATAATACTATATAACAGTAACAATTTATGCCAAAAATAATAATCATAATAATAATAATAATAATAATAACAACAACACTAACAACAACACTAACAACAACATTAACAATATTAATAATAATAATAATAATAACAGTAACAATAATAATAAATTGCAAAATACACAAAAATAGCAAAAGAAAAAAAAATTCGAAAAAAATTAAAATGCAAATCGGTCTTACCTCAAATAATGTCCAAACGGTGGCGAACGGCGTTGAGGAGTGATCGGAGCATCGGTGGCGGCGTCAGGCGGGCTGGAGCGTTCTCAGGAGGGGCTGGAGCGGCGCTGCGGACGGAGGAGAGGAGAGGAGAAGGAGAAGAGAGAAAGAAGAAGAAAGAAAAAGGGGAGGGCATCGTGTTTAAAGCCCTAAAGTTTGCGACCGACAAATCGGTCGCAAACTTAATTAACATCGGTCGCAATTTTTAATTGTCCGACGTCGTTTTACTACGCGACAAAATTGCGACCGATTTGTAACTCCATACGTCGGTCGCAACATATCAGTTGCAATTTTGTCGCCAGTCGGTCTCAGAACTTATCCCTATTTTTGACGCGCGCAATTTTACGACAGAAAAACAATTAGTCGCAAAGCGGTCGCAAAATCGGTCGCAAATCCGTAGTACAGGGGTCGCAAACCGGAAACCAAACTCGCTGGAATTTTCAGCGCTAAAATCTGCGACTGTTTTCCCATAAGTCGCAAATCGGTAGCAAAATTGCGACCGATTTACGTTCGTCGCAAAAATCGTTCGCAATGTGGCGTTTTTTTTGTAGTGAAATTGGAATCAATATTAAGCTACATCCAATCCCTAGTAATCAAATTTAGTTCAACATAGTAAATAAATTAAATCCAATAAAACTTGTAAATATGCTCATAAACATTTTGAACATTGAAAATAAAAAGAGAAGAGTTTAAGAATAAAGCTAGTTGACGATTGATTTGATTTCCAACTGAATTGCTCGAAGTCTTATAGAGAGAAAAATGATGCAGAGAATAGAATAAATGATGAATTGAATGATCGTAAAGATCCTTCCTTATATAGACTTCTTAAAGTGACTTCAATTATAATTAGAGAAATCACCTAACTTGTCAAGGAACAAATAGAATTATAATAGAAAACAAATTAAATCTTGTATTTCTTCCCAACACTACAAGAAAATTGCTAATTAGCAATGGAATTTTGCAATGGATTGATTCGTTTCAAAAAAGAAATGGATTTGAAATGGAAAACGGACTCCGATTTCTTACTAGATTTAGGAACGAATTAAAAACAGATGTTTTGGAAATAGATGTTTTAGAAACGGAAATTTCGTCGCTAACTTGCCGGGCAATTAACACAAAATTAGAAACGGATGAAAATGAAGTTGCTAAAACCATTGTTAAAGCAATCAGCAAGTTAGAAACGGATAAGATATCTGTTGCTAATATTTTTCCACATATTTTATTATATCTATGTTAAAAATTATTATTATTGTTATCATTATTATTTATTTAAAAATTATGTATTACCAATTAAGTAAAAATTTTGAAAATAATAATTGGACTAAGAACAAAAAATATTTTTAACCTAATATTGCATTGAAAAATTTTGATATTATTTCTAAGTTCAAGTTACTTTAATTGTATTTTTAATTTTTAAATATTTTTTCACTTTTCTTGTTTTTATATAGAGGAAAAAAATAATAAAAAAATTTTCTTACCTTAATTTAATTTTTAAAATAAAACTATAAACTTCAAATATTAATTAAAATGAAAAATTTTATGTTTTGATATTTATATAAAGGAAAAAAATAATCAAAATTGCTTAGCTTAATTTAATTTTTAAAACTAAAAAAACAAACTTCAAAAATATAATATGAAAAATGAAAAATTTTATTTGATATAAAAATAGTAACTGAAATATTTTTAAAGTAAGTATGAAATAGGAATATTATTACATAAAATAAGGATTAAAATAAAAAAGAAACTTGAAACTACATCGTTTTATGCACTACAAAAAAAAAAAAAAATGAGCTTTACGATCGATTTACGTCAATTGTAATATTGCGATGATATTGTGACCAATTGTAATGATTGAGAGATTGAATATCCACCGATGGATTGGCGACCAAACAGCGACAGAATTTGCGATGGACTTGCGACCGAAAGCAGATCCGTCGTTAATTCTAGCGCTAATAACTCCTGCTAGTTTGGTTTCCATTTTGTGACCCCATTGTGACGAATTTGCGACGGAGTTCCGACCGTTTTAAAGTCCGTTGCAAAATTGCACGCTGCAGTTCAACGCCAAATTTAGTTTTCGGTTTGCAAGGGATTAGTAACAGATTTGCAACCGATTATTTTGGTCGCAAGTCAGTCGCAATTTGTTTGACAACAAAACGACATTGCAGGATTAAAAATTGCGATTGATTTTCACGTCGGTTGCAAAAAAATAGGGCTTTATAAGCCCTTGGTCGCCTTGCGCGAGCGCAACAGCTTCTTCTCCTTGTCCTCTCTATTGCAGCGCCATTTTCAGTCGCCTCCTTCTCCGCTCTGTTACAGCGCCGGTCGCCAGAGATTACACCTTCATCACCTGGTCAGGTAGGTCGCCTTAGCCTGTATTTTTTTGTTTTTTGTTTTTTGGTTTTTGTTTTCCGTTTGCTGTTTTTTGTTTATTGTTTTGTGTTTTTTATTTTGTATGAATCTTGATTCGTTGTTGGTTGTAATTTTTAATGGTAATACTTTTTTGTTGTAAATAGTATTTGTTGGAAATAGAAAATGACCTTAAGTATGAAAATTGTAAAAAATAATGCACAATTATTAGAAATAATTGTAATTTGTAACAAAAAAATATTAATGAGTGTTTAGGGTTAAAACACTAGTTATAGTATTGAAATAAGTTATAGTATTGAAATAATTGTAATTTGTTACAAAAAAAAATTAATGAGTGTATTTTATAACACTGGTTATAGTATTGAAATAAGTTATAGTATTAAAATATTTGTAATTTGTAATTAAAAAAAAATTAATGACTGTAATTTATAACACTAGTTATAGTATTGAAATAAGTTATATTATTCAAATAATTGTAATTAGTAACAAAAAAAAAAATTAATGAGTGTAATTTATAACATTAGTTATAGTATTGAAATAAGTTAATAGTATTGAAATAATTGTAATTTGTAACTAAAAAAATTAAGGAGTGTAATTTAATAGTAATCAAAATTTATACTCATAAAATTTAAAAAACCTGATTTGCGATGATGCATTGAAATTTATTTATTTGAAATTACTTTATATTGATTTGTGTTTTCATTTGAGTGGAAATCACATGAATGATGCGTTTGAGTTGGAGGCCTAGTAGTGGCCATTTTGACTTTAAAGAATGTTGGGATTATATACAAGTGTTTATATGAGTGTGTTTTGACTTGAGATTTGATAATGTTATTGCCGAAGTGTTGCCGAAATTTTTTTAAAACTGAATATGAGGAATCGTACACTTACTGATATTATACTAAGTTTACATCTATATATATATATATATATATATATATATAGTTACCCTTAGTTAGAAATAATAACCTTAGTGAGTTTACAACATATATAGTTACCCTTATTATAGAAATAACCTTAGTAAGTTAGAAATGTAAATGGACATTACTTTTGGTCTGTTTTAAGGATGATTTAAGACTAATGCAATTACATTTAATTTGCCCTTTATAAACAGAGTGTTAATTAAGTAAAAAAATGCGGACTAATCGAGATTGGATGTACTGGAGGTACGAGGTCAATGGGATATTAAGAAATAAATTCTTGCAAGGATTGGAATCGTTTATAGAGTTTGTAGTTGGTAATCCTAGTTGTATGGATGGTAATAAGTTGAGGTGTCCATATCATCACAAGAAGTGTCAAAATAGAGCCTTCTTAGATATCGATACAATTAAACTTCATTTAGGCAAATATGGGTTCGTGGAAAATTATTACGAATGGATACATCATGGTGAACCTCGAGTTTCCAGTGGGTCAAGCCACTCTGTTTCTGTAAGTTCAGAAGGTCAGCTTTTGCAATTTCAGTATGGTAATCGATGCAATGATATGGTACTCAATGCGGGTAGAGAAGAATTCCATTGTGACACTATAGAGGAATCACCAAACTATGCAGCACAATAATTGTTTGGCATGCTAAGTGCAGCTAACAGTGAACTGTGGCCTGGATGCAAGAATCATTCAGTTCTTTCTGTAGTGGCATGATTACTGCACATGAAAGTAGAGCACCATTTTTCAGAAAGGTGTTACGATGATTTTGTGCAGTTATGAAAAGAAATGTTGCCTGAAGGCCATTCGATGGTGGATAATTTTTGCCAAACAAAAGAATTAGTTCGGGGATTAGGACTATCCGTGGAAAAGATTGATTGTTGTCAAAATAATTGTATGATATACTGGGGTGTTGACTCCAAATTAAGAGAATGCAAGTTTTCTAATCTTCCAAGATATCAACGGCGTGGTCAAGGAACTGGTAGAGTACAAATAGAGAAGGCTTTCAAGAAGATGTATTATTTCTCTCTTGTTCCTCGCCTTTAAAGGTTATATGCATCTAAGGCCAGCGCTGAACACATAAGATGGCATGCTTTGCATGAATATGAGCATGGTATAATGACTCATCCGTCAAACTCTGAAGCCTGGAAACACTTTGATAACAATTATCCTGTGTTTGCTGCTGAGATGAAAAATGTGAGATTGGGGCTTTTTACTGATGGGTTTCAGCCGTTTGGCCAATCAGGACAACAATATTCATCATGGTCTATCATTGTCACACCATATAATCTACCACCCTCAATGTGTATGAAAGATGAATACATGTTTTTGTGTGTCATTGTACTTGGCCCTAATAATCTGAAATACAAAATTGATGTGTTTTTGCAATCTTTGATTGCCAAACTTAATTATTTATGGAAGTATAGGGTTGAAATGTTTGATATTTCAGCCAAACAGAATTTCATAATGCGAGCTGCTTTGCTTTGGACCATCAGTGATTTTCCATCATTTAGAATGTTATCTAGGTGGAGTACGACAAGCAAATTGGCTTGTCCTCATTGCATGGAAAACAGTAATGCATTTACTTTAAAAAATGGAGGTAAACAATGTTGGTTTGATTGTCATCACAAATTCTTACCAGAATCTCACCCTTGGAGGTGAAATCGAAAACGCTTTAGAAAGAACATGACTATTGCTGATCCCCCTCCACTTGTGATGTCTGGAGCTGAAATATTACAAGAAATTGAAGATTTGGGGCTTATGAAAGTTACAGAGTTAGGCGCAAAAGAGGTAAATGGTAGAATTGGCCGAAATAGAGGACGAAAAAAGCGAAGCATCTTTTGGGATTTGCCATACTGGAGTTCACTTCTTATCCATCATAACCTTGATGTGATGCACATAGAAAAAAATGTATTTGAAAATTTGTTCACACTGTCATGAACATGGAGGGGAAATCCAAGGATAATGCAAATGCGAGAGTAAGACATGAAGGAAATTTGTCGTCGACCAGAACTCGAGTAATCTGTAGTTACTGGAAAGTTTCCAATGTCATGTTATTCTTTAGATAAACCCCAAAGGCAAGTATTATGCGAATGGGTCCGATCATTGAGGTTTCCAGATGGATACTGCTCAAATATGGGTAGATGTGTCGACATGAGGAAATACAGATTGTTTGGCATGAAAAGCCATGATTGTCATGTTTTCATGCAAAAATTGATTCCTGTGGCATTCCGATAATTGTTGCTAGGTAAAATTTGGGAAACAATGACAGAATTGGTCTCTTTTTCAAGGAATCGACGATGACTATTATCCAATGCGATGATATGGACCAATTAGCGTGAGAAATCCCAGTAGTGATATGCAAATTGGAGTGAATTTTTCCACCTGGCTTCTTTCATTCTATGAAGTATCTACCAGTTCATTTGTCCTACGAATGTAGTATAGCAGGACCGGTACAATATAGATCGATGTATACATTTGAGAGGTGAATCACTAACATGCCATTCTAATCATTACAATGTTATTTCAACTCATATTTACATATTATCTTTATATAATTATAGACACCTGCAGAAAATTAAAAAGAATGCAAGCAATAAGGCAAAGGTCGAGGGATCAATTTGCAATGCATATTTGGTGCAAGAAGCTTCCACCTTCTGTTCACACTACTTCGAATCACATGTTTACACCAAGCATCAGAGAGTGCCACGTAATGATGATGGAGGAGATCGAATAGAATCTAAGTTAGAAGGGAATCTAACAATTTTCACCTATCCTGGGCATACGATTAGTAAGTAAAAAAAAAGATGATTGACTGATGCAGAGATACAAGCGGCTCAAACCTATATTTTGTTGAATTGCGAAGAGATTACATCTTTTGTATAGTAAGTATAAATCTTGTAGAGGGTCTAAACTTAATAGAGCTTAGTTAAATCATATGTATGATAATTTTGTTCGTTCATAAACAGGAAATATATCAAGCTTTTAAGGCTACAAAATCCTAATTTGACTGATACTACAGTTGATGCAAAATTGGACTCTGAATTTGCAGAATGGTTCAAATGTTATGTAAGTAAATTTCTAGTTACACAATATATATATGTACATTCTTAGATTTCAATCATGTCATTACTATTTCATATAGGCTCGAAGCTCGGGAAGCGATATTGACAACAGATTCATTACTAATCTAGCAAGGGGACCTCTACCGGTTGCTAATGCCTACTCTAGCTACTTTTTAAATGGTTACAAGTTTCACACTGAGGGTTATGAGACAAGTAGAAAGACAATGAATAGTGGTGTTTGCATAAAGGGATCAAACTACAATGATGAGTCAAATGATTTTTATGGAAAATTGGTTGAGATTTTGGAGTTAGAATATCCATCCTTACCAATCAAGTTCACAATCTTATTCAAATGTGAATGGTTTGATCCCACACCAAACGATGGCATGAAGGTTCATCCTAAGTATAATCTTGTGGATATTAATCAAAGCAGAAGATATATGAAGTATGAACCTTTTATGTTGGCGATGCAAGCTGCACAGGTGTACTATGTCCCATATCCATCATTGAAACGAGATCGTTTCGATTGGATGGCAGTATGTAAAATCAAGCCTAGAGTAGTGTTCATGCAGTTGAAACCAAACAAACTGCTTCACTCGCAGTATCTGAGCCATTTCAAGAAGTTGCGGTTGATACACAACCGATGCAAGTTGTTGAAGCTTTAACAGATAGATTGGATGATGAAAGCGAAACTTATGTTGAAATAGGAGCATCAGATGATGAAGAGGAAGAAGATCAAATCATCATGGGTACCTCAGAAGATGAAGATCAAGAAGAGAAAGAAGAAGAAGAAGAGGAAGCAGATGATGATGAAGACAGAAATACTTAATGCATTATGTATTATGGATAATAAATTAATAGATGTATATATAATATTATTAATGAAGAATTTTAATGTTATTCAATTTCTTTATACATATTTAACGCATGTTCTACAATTCATATAATTGTATACATACATATGTAGGTTCTATTATCTGTAGTACAGATGGCTAGAGGCAGGACGGTTGATTCAGATGTGTCTGGCAATGGTCTGCGTGGAGGTCGTGGTTGAGGACGCAGTACACATGGACAAGGAGGGACTATCCCCCCTCCTTCTTCTTCAGGTACGTTTGGGGCTTCATCCTCTGCTCAGCCTCCCGTGCCGCCATCACTTCCTTCTGTTCCTTCCTCTACCCCTTTTCCTAGACCAGCAGAGTCTTCACCAGCTTCACAATCACCTACTGTACTAGGTAATCATAAATGTCATTTACTGTCATTTCAGTTATATATTAATTATTTATTTGTATTGATAGCATTTGTCACTTCTTTTGCAGCTTCATCAGACCCACGTAACAAGCTCAAGTTGGTAGCAGGACAGTAAGTACTTATTTACTTTTTCCTTTGAACTTGGTTTTGTTCAGATTTTGATGCTTTTGTCTGTTTATATTTCACTTATATTTTTTTTTCTCAGCATATATCCATCCTCTTGAGCATCAAGGCAAATTATGAGGATAATCAAGCTACATCTCGATAAAGATGGATACACGTGGAATGCCGTACCACAAGAGGCGAGAGACTTTTATTAGGAAGAATTTTAAGTACGATTTGGTTCAAGTTATATCTTTATTCAATGTAATTAATAATCTGTGTATATGGACCTTCATTTACACTTTATTGAAATTTTATTTTTCATTTTTGCAGAAGCATTTCATATGGGAAGAGGCTATTACGGCTATGCTAAAAGTGGCCTGGGAGAAATTGTGCACTCTACGATATGCTGACTTCACCTATAGGATGCGAAAAAGCAATAAGAAGCAGCAGTGCGTGTCTCAGGAGATATGGGAGAGTTAGCAGAAGGCTTGGTAGGATCCTGCATTCAAGAGAAAGTGTGACATATTTGCACGAAACAGACGCAATGAGACTGGCAGTGACGGAGTAGGACCTTCTGACACACAGGCGGATCAATATCTTCTATAGAGACATCTTGCTTATTAGTGAGTCAACTAGTTACAGTTACATTTACTGATGTTTAATGAAATGACACCATATTAATATATCATGTGTAATTAAATTCATTACAGGCTAAAAAATATAGCCGTGAGCCCACACCGATGGAGGTTTTCACTTACACTCACAGAAAGGACTACGATGGAAATACGTTTTTCGACAGACGTGCGTTGGGCGTCAATGTAATTAAAAATAAAAAATATTACATTTACTTTCTAGTCTTCTTTTACGTATACAAGTTCAATATAATAAAGCTTGCAACTGCATTGATTAATTAATTTGTTATTTTCAAGACAACTACAGTATAGCTCGCGAGCGTGTTGTTTCTTCTCAGGCTGGATCTGAAGCTGAGTCAAGAATTGATGAGCTAGCACTTTATCTGGAGGTCGTAGGGGGCGAAAAGAAGAGGAAGTTATATGGCATCGGGTCTCAGGCATCACAGTTTTACTGCAGCTCAGCATCTGACGCTTCTGCAACTTCCTCACGACCACAGTGTCGAGGAGATTAGTGCATTACGGGCTCATGTTGATGTGCAGGAAAAACAACTTGCAAAGCTTAGAGCGCATGTCATGTGGATGTCCGGTCAGCATGGTGCTGGTACTTCTTCCTCTGATTCTCCACTGCTACAGATCGAGATGTTTCTACAGCTCTGCATCAGCCACTACCGTCTCCTCTTGATCCCGATACTGCAGATGATACCTTGGTCACTCCTGTCCACACTACGACACATCCAGTAGATACTCCTTCCAACGCTACGACACTAGATCGTGTAGAGGAACGACCTCGTAGATTTGATTTCGGACCTTTTTAGCTTTCTGTGATTTTTTCATATTTTGTATAGTACATTAAATTAACAATTCCATTCTTACATTGTTATTGTGTTGTGATCTTGATGATGATGCTTATGATTACGAAGTATATATATGCCCATTTTTGACAGGTGGAAAAAATTATGGTTTTTAATATTATTAAATTATTTTTTTCCCATAATTATATTTTGCGACCGACTAGCGACCGAACTGCAACCAAAATTATAACCGTTAAATTTAAATTTGTGATAGATTACCAACCAATCACTTTTAGAATTGCGCCTGATTTGCGACCGCTTTTCATAATTGCAACCTGACACAATCTACGACCAATTTGCGATAGGCTTCCAAAAGGAAAACATGACGAAAATTAGCGACCGATATTTATAATCGGTAGCTAATTTGCGACCGCTTAGCAATTCGGTTCCAAAATTATTTGCGACGATCACTTTTGCGACCGATTCATGTCCGTCGCAAATCGGTCGCTGAGTCTATTTAGCTACCGATTTCTCATATTTTTTGACCGATTTGTCTGTCGCAATTTAGCGATTTTTTTGTAGTGATGTGTCTTCCGCTCTAAAGCTCCCCTTACCTTCCAATTCCCAATTCGTCAAATCCCTAGCACTCTCTTGTTCTTCTTCTCGATTCATGTTAGGTGAAAGTTTTATCACTGAATACAATCACCAAGAAAGAAAGTATAACACAGCGTAAAAAGATGTTTCGTTTAGAAGCAATAGAAATCTGACTTCTCTCAAGTAAGAGAACCCTTTATCTATCAAAGAACTCTCCTTCTCTATCCATCTTAAGTAGCAGACAACCACTACTATTAAGTTTACTTTCCATAACAATGATGATAAATTGCATTTAGGAGTCAAAGTTGATCAATTAGGATGGAACTCGAATTAGGTAAGTAACTTTATGGTTCTCATTTATCTTTGTTTGATAACTCGTAGTTTTCTAATTCACTGCAAAAAGATTGCCATTTATGTTAGAACGGATAGGAAACGATTTTCGTCCAAAACAATTGGCGCATTTCTAAATCTGTTTAGAAACGGATTAGCATCCGTTGCTAGTTAGCAACGGAAAATTCCGTTGCTAAACTTCCATAATTCCGTTTTTATTTCTTGATGGCATTAGGGATGATTTTCATTTCATATCCGTTTCTAGTTGCTAAATCTGTTTCTACATCCATTTCTACTAGGTAGCTAATCTGTTTCTATATTGTTTCTACATTATTACATCTTTTCTAATTTCATTCAAAAGCTTATTCGAGATTTAAATCTATCGCTAAATTCTTTTCAAAATCCATTTCTAAAAATTTTCTCATTGACGATCTATGGCTTTATAATCCGTTGCTAAATCCCTCTTAAAGTCCATTGCTATTTCTCAAAATTCAATCCTGGAACATTTATAATGAGTTTCCAAATTATTCTATATCCAAATTTGTATTTATTTCTTGCAATTTATTTAAGAAAAAGAACACAAAAAACCTGAAAATTAACAAACTTTTAATGAGCATATATATATATATATATATATATATATATATATATATATATATATTATAAATGTATTTGAAGGTTTACAACAACTAAATTATGTTCCATAAATAAAACATGAACTTACGCGATGTTTGGTATGGTATAATCAACCATGTAATGGAATGAGAATTATATTACATGATTGATTACATTGTTTGTTAGACTTTTTTTAACAATGTAATGTAACTGAGATTACATATATAATCTTCATTACTTAAATTGATGCAATATTCATTACATAGAAAACACATGTATTGTCTATTACATAAGCACATGTAATACCAATTACATCAAGTCGCCTCAATTAAAACTCTATCACTACCACAACTCCTTGACCACCACTACTACCATCGTTCGACCACCACTCCACCATCCCCCACCACCACCACAACCACTCTACCATCGTCACCATTCCTCTATCACCACCAACGCCGCCACCACCACTACCATCATCACTCAACCACCAGAACCACCACCATCACCGTCGTTGTCGCTCCACCACCTGCTCTATCGCTACCACCATCATTGCACCACCACCATCGCTCCACCACCACTATCGCTCCACCACCATCACCATGAACACTGCTTTATTACTACCACCTCAACCACCACCACCACCACCACTCTACCACTCTACCACCACCACCACAACTGCTCAACTACTACCACCACCACCACCACTGTTCTATCACTACCACCTCAATCACCACCACCACCATCTCCACTGTCTCCACCACTCTAACACCACCACCATTGCTCTATCACCACTATCTCAATCACCACAATCACTGTTGCTCCACCACCACCACCACTGCTCTATCACTACCACCTCAACCACTCTATGACGACCACCACAACAACCACTCCACCATCAAATGATAAAAATTATATTTTAGTGTTTGATATGTAACATTCAATAAAAAGTATATTTTATTCTTTTATTTTATTATAGGAATGAGAAGAATAGAATGAAAAAACACTAAAAATATTAAAATGCCCATAATCTTATATTATAATTTAATTTCTTCAATGAAAATATATAAAATAAAATTAATTTTTAATGCCTTTAACTTTTATTTTATTATATTATATTTTTTCGGGTTACCTTCTTTGAATTTTTTAGTTCAAATAAATTTATAAATCTAAATAGTCTTTAATAGCTCAATATAGTGCTTTTAGTTCAAATATTTCTTTTGTATTAATAATGATGTGTTGGTAGTAGAGTCATGTTTGAGGTAAAGTGGTGGTGGAGTGGTGGTGGTGGTGGTAGAGTGGTATACATTATGGTGGTGGTGGAGGTGGAGTGATGGTGGTTTTATTTCACTTGATTTTCGGGGGAGGGGGATTTATGAGATTTTATTAGGAAATCAACCAAGTTGTGCAATAAGGGTAATTGTAGCTGGAAAGGAGGCGATCACTGTAAAAAAAATGCGATTTTGCAACCACTTTTTTCGACTAATGTAAATCGGTCGCAATATTGAGATGATATTGCGACCAATTGCGATGATTGGGAGATTGAATAACCACCGACGGATTTGCAACCAAATGGCGACAGAATTTTCGATAGATTTGTAGCCAAAGTAATATTCGTCGCTAATTCTAGCGCTAATAATTCCCGCCAGTTTGGTTTTCATTTTGCGACCACATTGTGACTAATTTGCGATCGAATTTGCGACGGATTTGCAACCGTTTAAAAGCTTGTTGCAAAATTATGCGCTACAGTTCGGTGCCAAATTTAGTTTTCATTGTGCGACCGACTAGAGACCTATTTGCGACCGATTATATTGGTCGCAAGTCAGTCGCAATTTGTCTGACAATAAAACGACATCACATGATTAAAAATTGCGACCGATTTTTTAATGAATTGTCGGTCTCAAAAAAATAGGGCTTTATAAGCCCTTGGTCGCCTTGCGCAAGCGCAAATACTTCTTCCTTCCCCTTCTCCTCTCTGTCGCAGCCGTTCCTAGCCCAACCGCCTCCTTCTCCGCTCTGTTACAGCGCCGATCACCAGAGAAGCCCCTGTCACCGAAGATTCTTCCTCCTTCTTCATTCGCGTTCGCCTGGTCAGGTACGCCTCTTGCTCTCTCTCTCTTTTTTTTTTTTGTGGATTTCTTTTTCAATGTGAATGCAATTTCGTTTTTTTGTAGTCATTATTGTAGTTATTATTGTTGTTTTTTTCTTTTTTTTTTTTTTTCAATCTGAATGTAATTAACAAAATAGTGTCTGTAGTGTTTGTAATGACTAAATGAAAAATTAAAACTACTTAGTAAATATCAATTGCAAATAATATAAGAAATACATAGTTAAGAAAACAAATGACTTATTTTAAGAAATAACAATTATTTAACCAAAAAAAATGACTAAATAAATTAGTAATGAATAAAATTGAAATAATATTATACATTTATTTTCTTTTATTAACTTACTTAGTATAATTAATTTCCGACTAAATGGAAAAGAAGGAAGCTTAGCTCAATAATATGTAGTATTTATAATAATAGTATATAGTACGGGTATACAACTAGTATTTATGTAGTATTTATATATATTTGGTTCAATTAACATAGTTTGCATTGGATTACTTTAGAAATTATCTAATATTTGTTTCAAATTTAAGATATAATCCGAAATAAAAATGTGAAAATGTTAATTTAAGTTTTATTTTTAAAATTATTAAAAGAATATAATGGGTCTTTACTATCTAGTAATTATGTAAGGACCGAAAGATAAGCCTGAAAGAGAGTAAAACAAAAATGACAATATTTCATTAATTGTAATTTGTAAAAAAAAAAAAAAATTAATGACTGTAATTTATAACACCAGTTATAGTATTGAAATAATTGTAATTTGTAAAAAAAAAATTAATGAGTGTGATTTAATGGTAATCAAAATTTATACTAATCAAAAAAACTAACTTCTATATTATTGTTGAAATTAATTTTTTTTTTTGAATTAGTTTATGTTGATTTGTGTTTTCATTTGATTGGAAATTATATGAATGATGCGTTTGAGTTGGAGGCCTAGTAGTGGCCATTTTGACTTTGGAGAATGTTGGGATAATATAAAAGTGTTTATATTAGTGTATTTTGACTTGAGAATTGATTATGTTATGCCGAAGTGTTGTCGAATTTTTTTTAAAAACTGAATATGAGGAATCGTACACTTACTGATATTACAGTAAGTTTACATATATAAATACACACACACACACACACACACACACACACACATATATATATATATATAGTTAACCTTAGTTAGAAATAATAACCTTAGTGAGTTTACATATATATAGTTACCCTTATTATAGAAATAACCTTAGTAAGTTAAAAATGTAAATGGAACATTACTTTTGGCATGTTTAAGGATGATTTAGGACTAATGCAATTACATATAAACTGCCCTTTATAAACAGAATGTTAATTAGGTAAAAAAATGCGAACTCATCGAGATTGGATGTACTGGAGGTACGAGGTCAATGGGATATTAAGACAAGAATTCTTGCAAGGATTGGAATCATTTATACAGTTTGCAGTTGGTAATCTCAGTTGTATGGATGGTAATAAGTTGAGGTGTCCATGTAATCACAAGAAGTGTCAAAATAGAGCCTCCTTAGATATCGATACAATTAAACTTCATTTATGCAAAAATGAGTTCGTGGAAAATTATTACGAATGGATACATCATGGTGAACCTTGAGTTTCCAGTGGGTCAGGCCACTATATTCTTGTAAGTTCAGAAGGTCAGCTTTATCAATTTCAGTATGGTAATTGATGCAATGATATGGTAATCGATGCGGGTAGAGCAGAATTTCATTAGGATAATATTTAGGAATCGCTAAACTATGCAGCACAACAATTGTTTGACATGCTAAGTGCAGCTAACAATGAACTGTGGCTTGGATACAAGAATCATTCAGTTCCATTTGTTTTGGCAGGATTACTGCACATGAAAGCAAAGCACCATTTTTCAGAAAGGTGTTATGATGATTTTGTGCAGTTATCAAAAGAAATGTTGCCTGGAGGCCATTCAATGGTTGATAATTTTTACAGGACAAAAAAATTAGTTCAGGGATTAGGACTACCCGTGGAAAAGATTGATTGTTGTCAAAATAATTATATGATATATTGGGGTGTTGACTCCGAATTAAGAGAATGCAAGTTTTGTAATCTTCCAAGATATCAATGGTGGGGTCAAGGGACTGGTAGAGTATAAAGAGAGAAAGCTTTCAAGAAGATGTATTATTTCCCTCTCATTCCTTGCCTGCAAAGGTTATATGCATCTAAGGCGACAGTCAAACACATGAGGGTTATGGGACAAGTAGAAAGAAAATGAACAGTGGTGTTTGTATGAAGGGATCAAACTACAGTGACGTGTCAAATGATTTTTACGGCAAATTAGTTAAGGTTTTGGAGTTAGAATATCCTTCCCTACCAATCAAGTGCAAAATCTTATTCAAATGTGAATGGTTTGATCCTACGCCAAACGTTGGCATGAAGGTTCATCCTAAGTATAATCTTGTGGATATTAATCAAAGAAGAAGATATACGAGGTACGAACCTTTTGTGTTAGCGATGCAAGCTGCACAGGTGTACTATCTCCCATATCCATCATTGAAATGAGATCATTGCGATTGGATGGCAGTATGTAAAATCAAGCCTAGGGCAGTTGTTCATGCAGTTGAAACCAAATAATCTGCTTCACTCGCAGTATCTGAGCCATTTCAAGAAGTTGCAGTTGATACACAACCGATTCAAGTTGTTGAAGATTTAGCGAATAGATTGGATGATGAAAGCAGAACTTATGTTGAAATAGGAGCATCGGATGATGAAGAGGAAGAAGATCAAACCATCATGGGTACCTGAGAAGACGAATATCAAGAAGAGGAAGAGCAGAAGAAGAGGAAGCAGATGATGATAAACATAGAAATACTTAATGCGTTATATATTATGGATAATAAGTTAAGAGATGTATATATAATATTATTAATGAAGAATTTTAATGTTATTCACTTTCTTTATACATATTTGCCACATGTTCTACAATTCATATAATTGTATACATACATATATAGGTTTTGTTATCTGTAGTACAGATGGCTAGAGGCAGGGCGTTTGATTCAGATGCGTCTGGCAGTGGTATGCGTGGAGGTCGTGGCCGAGGCAGTACACTTGGACGATGAGGGACTATCCCTGCTCCTACTTCTTCTTCAGGTACATTTAGGGCTTTATCCTCTGCTCAGCCTCCTGTGCCGCCATCACTTCCTTCTGTTCCTTCCTCTTCTACCCCACTTCCTGGACTAGTAGTGTCTTCATCATCTTCACAGTCACTTACTACACCAGGTAATCATAAATGTCATTTACTGTCATTTCAGTTATATATTAATTATTTATTTGTATTGATAGCATTTGTGACTTCTTTTGCAGCTTCATCAGAGCCACGTAACAAGCTAAGTTTGGTAGCGGGACAGTAAGTTCTTATTTACTTTTTCCTTTGAACTTGGTTTTGTTCAGATTTTGATGCTTTCGTTTACTTATATTTCACTTATATTTTTTTTCTCAGCATATATCCATCCTCTCGAGCATCAAGCCAAATTATGAGGTCAATCAAGCTACATCTAGATAAAGATGGATACACATGGGATGCCGTACCACAGGAGGCGAGAGATTTTTATTGGGAAGAGTTTCAGGTACGATTTGGTTCAAGTTATATCTTCATTCAATGTAATTAATAATCAAGCTACATTTCTTTATTGAAATTTTATTTTTAATTCTTGCAGAAGCATTTTGTATGGGAAGAGGCCATTACGGCTATGCTAAAACTGGCCTGGGAGAAATTGTGCGCTCTACGGTATGCTGACTTCACTTATGGGATGCGAAAAAGCGGCAAGAAGTAGCAGTGCGTGTCTCAGGAGATATGGGAGAGTTGGTAGAAGGCTTGGGAGGATTTTGCATTCAAGAGAAAGTGTGACATATTTGCACGAAACAGACAGAGTGAGACTAGTGGTGACGGAGCAGGACCTTCCCAACACACAGGCGGATCAATATCTGCTATAGAGACATCTCGATTATTAGTGAGTCAACTAGTTACAGTTACATTTACTGATGTTTAATGAAATGACACCATATTAATATCTCATGTATAATTAAATTCATTACAGGCTAAAAAATATAGTCGTGAGCCCACACCGATGGAGCTGTTCACTTACATGCACACAACGGACCACGATGGAAATACATTAGTCGACGGACGTGCATTGGGCGTCAATGTAAGTAATAATGAAGAATATTTACATTTA